>NC_064614.1:385019405-385320435 GCF_023898315.1 Schistocerca nitens | reverse complement strand
TACAGAGATATGAAGGTCAACCTTGTTTTTTTAAATGGGATGCTGTAGTTGGTACTTATATTCTGATAGCGGCTATCGAGACGAATCCAGTGACGTGTAGCAGTAAGGTCTTTGAAGGTCAACGAAGATCACAAAGATGACATGAACGTCTATTTACAGGTGTTCGAAGTTATGACCACTGGTATCAATGCAGTGCTTCAATCTTCTTATCATGGATTGAATGGTATTCCTTATCATATCGACACTTATCGAAGCACATGCTGACAATTCTCTTTCGCTTATCTTCACGTGTAGTTGGAACGTCTTTACAAACAATGTCTTTTACAAATCCCCACAAGAAAAATCTAGAGGCGTCAGATTGGCGAACGAGCCGGCCACGACACGTCTCCTCCGCGTCCAATCCAACGATTTGGGAATTGTCTCTGCAACTCATTTCTAGCCATCAACTAAAAACGTGCCGGACACACATCGTGTTGATACCACATTCTATTCCTTGTTCTTAAAGGTATTTCTTCCTGAAACAGACCTAATATTTCTTGCAGGAATGTGGTGTACTTCCTACCATTAAGATTTCCTTCGATGAAATAGGGGCTTACAATCCTGTCCTCCAGAATCCCACACCATACATTCACCGACCACGGTTTTTGGTGTGCAACTTGCAGCAGCCAGCATGGATTTTCAGTTAGTGGCAAGAGTACCCATTTTCGTTTCCTCGTTAGTAACTTCCCTTTGCCGGATATGTTTCCGCTGCATTAAAGATCCAGTTGTTCTCAATTTATCATACACGGATTTAAATGTATGACGTGTAAGATGAGTACGCTGAGGATATCTTTCAGCGTATAAGTCGCTAGCTCTCACCGAGTTTCGTTGGCATTCTCTGTTAATGAGAAGCATATTGACTAGTTCTTCGAAGGAATACATCATTCACATTCGCTTGATTCGACGTTACTAGTCTTACCGTTCCTACTAGTGTTGTACTGCGAAACCGTCGAACTGTATTTGCATGTCAATGGCACGTCAGATGGATACGCCATATTCGGTGAATATTTACTATTTGCACGATATATAAGAGAGAATTGTCAGAGCACGTGCTTCGATAAGTGCCGATGTGATAAGGAATACCACTCAATCCACGATAAGAAGATTGCAACACTGCATTGATACCAATGTCCAACACCTCGAACATCTACTGTAAATGTACGTTCATGCCACCTTTGTGACCTTCGTTGACCTTAAAAGACCTTACTGTTGCACATCTTTGGATTCGTCTCGATAGCCGCTATCAGAAAATAAGTACCAAACTATAGCATCCCGTTTAGAAAAACAAAGGTGACCTTCATACCTCTGAAGCGCCCCCACGTAGCAACAAACAACCAACGACATAATATGGCCCCCGTTGTCCCATACAACATTTGTCCTACAAACTTTTCAGCTACTATCGTACGTTCGGAGTTATTCTATGTGGGAATAGCTAGTGACTCACCCTGTAGATTGAAGAGCATGGACGAAAGAATAGATCCCTGTCGTACACCCATGTTAATACGAGCACTTAGTTCTTGGTCTTCCACTCTTATTATTCCCTCTTAGCTCCTGCACATGTTGTATATTACCTGTCTTTCCCTATACCTTACCCCTATTTTCCTCAGAATTTCGAACATCTTGTACCATATGACGTTGTTGAAAGCTTTTTTCCAGGTAGACAAACCTATGAACGAGTATTGATTTTGCTTTAGTCTTGCTTCCGTTATCAACCGCAACGTTAAAATTGCCTCTCTCGCGCTTGTACCTTTCCTAAAGCCGAACTGATCGTCATCTAACACATCTTCAATTTTCTTCTCCATTCTTCTATACATTATTTTTGTCAGCAACCCTAGTTGCTGAATGAACTGTTAAGCTAATTGTGCGATATTTCTCGCACTTGTCAGCTCTTGCAGTCTTCGGAATTGTGTGGATGACATTTTTTCCGTAAATCAGATGGTATGTCGCCAGACTCATACATTCTACACACCATCGTGAATAGTCGTTTTGTTGCCACTTCCCTCAGTTTCTAAAATTCTGATGAAATGTTACCTATCCCTTGTGCCTTATTTGATCTTCCAAAGCTACTTTAAATTCTGATTTTAATACTAGATCGCCTATTTCTTCTTCTATCACATCAGACAACCCTTCCACCTCATAGAGGCGTTCAGTGTACTCTTTGAACCTATCCGCTCCCTCCTCTGCATTTAACAGTGGAACTCCCGCTGCGCTCTAAACGTTACCACCCGTGCTTTTAATTTCACCGAAGACTGTTTTGACTTCTCTGTATGCTAAGTCAGTCCTTCTGACAATCATTTCTTTTTCGATTTCTTCACATTTTTCATGCAGCCACTTCGTCTTAGCTACTGAGAGAGATGGCGCAGTGGTTAGCACACTCGACTTGCATTCGGGAGGACGACGGTTCATGCCCGCGTCCGGCCATCCTGATTTACGTTTTCCGTGATTTCCCTAAATCGCTTCAGGCTAATGCCGGGATGGTTCCTTTGAAGGGGCACGACCGACTTCCTTCCCCATCCTTCCCTAATCCGATGGGACCTGTGGCCTCGCTGTTTGGCCTCCTCCCACACATGAACGAATCAGCCAATCGTCTTAGCTTCCCAGCACTTCCTGTTTATTTTATTCCTCAGCGACTTGTACTTCTGTATGCCTGAGTTTCCCTGAACATTTTTGTACTTCTTTCTGGTGTATGTCTGTTAGTTACTGTTCAGTGCTGTACTGATCATAACGTTGTGTCGCACAGTTCGAGAATTTCGAGACGGCAAAGTTGGAGGACCAACGCGTCTGCAATGAATTTTGCTTGAAACTCAAGAAACTCTTTACAGATACGCAGCAAACGACGCTGGAAGCCTACGGTGATGAGTGCTTAAGCCGTAATCGGTGTTACGAATGGTTCTCACGGTTTAAAAATGGTCGGATGGTAGTTGAAGGTGATTCTGCTTCAGGACCCCTTTCGACGTCAGGAACGTCAACGATGTTGTGTGTGCCAATCGAAGACTGACTGCCCGAAAGATTGTAGAAGAATGCAACATTTCAGTTATGAAATCCTGACACAGCATCTTAGAATGCATCGTGTTGCCACCAAGTTCACCCCACGGCTCATGAGTCAAAATCAGAAAGAACTTCGCCTCCCAATCTGTGAAGAATTTTGGATCGCGCAAATGAGAACGAGATGTTCCTTGAGAGAATCATAACTGGTGATGATCTATGCGGATACGAAATTGAGACCTAGGTTTAACCTTGACAATGGGTCGGGAAAGGTTCTCCAAGACCAAATAAGCTTGTCAGTTCAGAGCCATACTGATAATTTTCTTTGACTTCGAGGGATTAGTTCATCATGATTTCGTGCCGCAGGGACAAACTATTATTCGATCGTTCTATCGGGACGTATTGCGACGCCTATGAGAAAATGTAAGAAGGAAACTGCCGGAAATGTGGCGGGACAATTTATGACTCTTGCATCACGATAAGGGACCCGCACGTTCATCCCTGTTGGTGCGTAACTATTGCACAAGAAACGAGATCAAATTGCCGCCTTATCCACCGTACTCTTCAGACCTGGCCGCTACGGACTTTTTTTTATTTCCAAAGCAGAAAATCTAGTTGAAAGGACGAAGATTTGCAATGACAAACGAGATAAAAGAAAATTCGCAGACGGCGCTTCGCGCGCTCCATCAAAAGGCGTAACAAGACTGCTTCCGGAAGTGGGAACGGCGTTGCGAGCGGTGTATCAATTGTGGAGAAGAGTATTTCGAAGGAGACCATGCACAATAAGTAAAAGGTAAGCGTAGAAAAATTTTATGGATAAAGTTCCGGAATTTTTTGTACAGACCTCTTATTACTTGTGTTACTCAAGGTTTCTTCGCAGTTACCTTCTTTGTACCTGCGTTTTTCTTTCCAACTTCTGTGACTGCCCTCCTTAGAGATGTCCATTCCTCTTCAACTGTACTGCCTACTGAGCTATTCCTTATCGCAGTATCTAGAGGGTTAGAGAACTTCAAGCGTATCTCTTCATTCCTTAGTACTTCCGAATACCACTTCTTTGCGTGTTGTTTCTTTTCCACTAATATCGTAAGCTTCAGCCTACTTTCCATCATTATTACATTGTGATCTGAGTCTATATCTGCACCTCGGTACGCTTTACAATCCAGTATTTGATTTCGGAATCTCTTTCCGAGCATGATGCCGGCCGCTGGTGGCCGAGCGGTTCTGGCGCTACAGTCTGGAACCGCGCGACCGCTACGGTCGCAGGTTCGAATCCTGCCTCGGGCATGGATGTGTGTGTTGTCCTTAGGTTAGTTAGGTTTAAGTAGTTCTTAGTTCTAGGGGACCTATGACCTCAGCAGTTGAGTCCCATAGTGCTCAGAGCCATTTGAACCATCCGAGCATGATGTAATCTAACTGAAGTCTTCCCGTGTCTCCCGGGCATTTCCAAGTATACCTCCTCCTCTTGTGATTCTTGAACATAGTATTCACTATTACTAACTTAAATTTATTACAGAACTCAATTAGTCTTTCTCCTCTCATTCCTAGTACCAAACCCACTTTCTCCCGTAACCCTTTCTTCTACTACTTTCCGTACAGCCACATTCCAGTCCTCAATGACTATTAGATTTTCATCTCCCTTTATGTACTGAATTATCCTCTCAATATCCTCACACACTTTCTCTATTTGTTCATCTTCAGCTTGTGACGTCGGCATGTATATCTGAACTACCATTGTCACTGCTGGTTTGTTGTTGATTCTGTTGAGAACAATCCTATCACTGAACTATTCACAGTAACTCACTCTCTGCTCTACCTTCCTATTCATAACGAATTCTACTCCGGTTATACCATTTTTTGCTGCTGTTGATATTATCCTGTACTCGACTGGGCAGAAATCTTTGTCGTCTTTCCATTACACTTCACAGATCCCCACTATATCTAGATTGAGCCTTTGCGTTTCCCTTTTCAGATTTTCTAGCTTCCCTACCAGGCTCAAGCTCCTGACATTCCTTGCCCCGACTAGTAGAACGTTATCCTTTCGTTGGTTATTCAATCTTTTTCTCATGGTAACCTTCCCCATGGCAGTCCCCTCCGGAGATCCGAATGGGGGACTATTCCTGAACCTTTTGCCAGTGGAGAGATCATCAAGACACTTTTTCAGTTACAGGCCACATGTCCTGCGGATACACATTTTGTGTCTTTAATGCAGTGGTTTCCATTCCCTTCTGCATCCTCCTCATGCCACTGATCATTGTTGATTCTTCCGCTTGCATGGGCAGTTTCCCACCCCATGGGCAAGAGAGTGTCCTGAACCTCTGTCCTCTCCTCCGTTGGCAGAATGAAGGTGCTTCTTATGCTGGAAGGCTTTGGCCGCCAATGTTGATTTTTATTCAGAATTTAATCAGTGGCGAGGTTCGAACCCGGGACCGAGAACATTTTGATTTCTAATCATAGATGCTACCCCTTTTTTGTTTTATTTATTTATTTATTTTTTTAAGAGTTCTTAAAGGGTTCAGGTCGCGGGTTGGCGGAGACAGGGTGGGCAGGGGTCGCAACTTGAGGCCTGGCCACAATGTCTCCACTCCCCCGTTCCTGGGATATGGTCCAAGGAACAAATGGTGCTCTCTTTCCATTTTATTAATTTTAATTTATATGTGTGTGAATAACGAATCCAAATAATTCGAAAAACATGATCTGTATTTCACATATTGCTCTTGCAATATGTGCCAGATGTCTATGGCGTCCTTGTCATTAGCGCGATAGCCGGCCGAAGTGGCCGTGCGGTTAAAGGCGCTGCAGTCTGGAACCGCAAGACCGCTACGGTCGCAGGTTCGAATCCTGCCTCGGGCATGGATGTTTGTGATGTCCTTAGGTTAGTTAGGTTTAATTAGTTCTAAGTTCTAGGGGACTAATGACCTCAGCAGTTGAGTCCCATAGTGCTCAGAGCCATTTGAACCATCTTTTCATTAGCGCGATAGAGATTATACGTCGCGTTCCCCTTTATCCAGTTTACAGCGTTTGTAGTGGCGGTGGGAAATTATACTTTGTCCGGGAACAGTAGGTCGTCAGTTTTGATCCCTGTGTGCGCCGCACGCAATAAAAGAGCGAGCATTTTGTTCGTGTGAAGCCAACATTCGATTGCCTTGCCACAAACCAAATGATGCTCGTTGGAGTGGACGACCGCGCAGTGGGGGCAATCGACGTGTCGACCAGGTGTATGCAGTGCAGTCGACGGTTCGGGAATTTGCCGTTCACCACTACTACCACAATGCACCTACCTCTGTAGGGAGAGAGGGAAGATAAACCGTTCTCCTTATTCTCTGCCTCTGTATCGCCGGGTACTTTTGTTCGACCACATTGCGAGGGTATTGTTGAAGGAAGCCTCGATATATGTCATTCGTTTTGGGTACCCTGGTCTCCAGCAAATGGTCCTGAACATAACTGTGACTGACGAAGAAGACCCGAAGCTGTGAGAGCGGTGCCGTGATGTGGCCAACATTAACTGATGGACGGAATGAATAGGGGGCCGCTTTGTCGATCACAGCGCCCATTAAGGTGACGTGTTCGGTTCTTCAAAAAATGGTTCAAATGGCTCTGAGCACTATGGGACTTAACATCTATGGTCATCAGTCCCCTAGAACTTAGAACTACTTAAACCTAACTAAGCTAAGGACATCACACAACATCCAGTCATCACGAGGCAGAGAAAATCCCTGACCCCGCCGGGAATCGAACCCGGAAACCCGGGCGCGGGAAGCGAGAACGCTACCGCACGACCACGAGCTGCGGACTGTTCGGTTCTCCAAAAGCGTTGCATCGTACTGAGAAATATCGCACCCATCCAGTTCCTCACGTTTACAAGTCCGATGCTTCCTCCTCTCGGTGACAGCGTCAAGGTATTGTAGCGGATTTTAAAGAAGAGGTCAGTATTCACTAAATGTTCAAAGGCCGACTATAGCCTTAACGCGATCGTGGTGGACAGCGTCAGTATGTGCGCCAAAGGACCTATTTTTGGTGCCAAATAGACGCTGACATGCTGGAACATATCTGTTGCGCGCAGTGTGTGTTGTCGTACCATTGCGCAAATCTGTTTGCAGTAACCGTCGATAATCACCCGCCGCTGTACTTCGTATGTTCCCTGGAACACCATCCAGAAACACTTGAGAATGAGGACCTTCATGATGGGCACTGCTGTTCCTGGTAGCTGCCCTCTGCCCACTTCCATACATCGGGCATTTCGTAGGTTAGTGACACTACCGCCACCGTTCCATACTGCCGAAGCCATCCCAGCGCCGCCTGGATTTAGTCTGCTGACTTGACCGAAAGAGCGACGTCGTTGGAGTTTCCACGGCACTGAAAAGATGCGGTCCGTAGCTGCACGTCTTCAAGGCGCCGTCGTAGTGCAATTTCAAGAGCGACTGGAAATAAGATGGCCAAAAGGGGGAAACCTTGTCGCACTGAGCGCTGGATCATGATAGGTTCTGAGATAGCACCGTTCACCAGGACTCTCGAGTGCGCGCCGTGAATCAACTGCAAGATCGTGTCCACAAACGTAAGAGGGATCCCCATCCGTTCCGTGACTGCGCGTAGAAAAACGCGGTCTACTCGGTCGAAAGTGCAATCGAAATCCACTGCCACAACGGCTCCTCATAACCTACATACTGATATCACTGCTATGACATCCCTGTATGCCCGTAGCGCCGTGTGTATACTGCTCTTCCCGCCTAGACACATTTGATCTAAATGTATTTTGTCCTTTATCCCCGCTTGAAGGCGGGCACAAAGGATACGTGCAAAGATTTTGTAGCCTCCGTTCAATAATGTCAAAGGCCGGTAGTCACGTGGTCCACGACCACCTCTTGGTATGGCATGGGTATCATAGTAACCTATGTGAACTCTGGTAGGGACCCATAAGGTAGGTGTTAAGAGTTCGTTGTAAATTTGTATCCACGACGGTTCCATCAGAGGATGAAAGGTGTAGTAGAACTCAAGAGGGCATCCAGGTGGTCCACGAGATTTGTTTAATGCACCATACTTTAGCGCAGCGTCCAGATGATCTGTGATGATTTCAGCCATGAGGCCGTCCACTTCAGTGGAACGCCCGCTTCTGGCATTTCTCGGAGCACATCTGCGAATCCTGCTCTGTCCAATTGGTCCCTCCACATAGAAATTGCGGTAGTGGTGAGTGAAAGCACGTGCAATATCATTCTGCAACGTTGCCCGCGATCCATTGGCAATTTCGACGTCCCGTATAAGTCTATGTCGCCGCTGCCCCCTTTCTCTCACTATACAGGGTGGTCCATTAATAGCGACCGGGCTAAATATATCACGAAATAAGCGTCAAATGAAAAAACTACAAAGAACGAAACTTGTCTAGCTTGAAGGGGGAAACCAGATGGCGCTATGGTTGGCCCGCTAGATGCCGCAGCCATAGATCAAACGGATATCAACAACTTTTTTAAAAATAGGAACTCCAATTTTTTATTACTTATTCGTGTAGTACGTAAAGAAATATGAATGTTTTAGTTGGACCACTTTTTGATAGATGGCGCTGTTATAGTCACAAACATATGGCTCACAATTTTAGACGAACAGTTGGTAACAGGTAGGTTTTTTAAATTAAAATACACAACGTAGGTACGTTTGAACATTTTATTTCGGTTGTTCCAATGTGATACATGAACCTTTGTGAACTTATCATTTCTGGGTTCGCATGCTGTTACAGCGTGATTACCTGTAAATACCACATTAATGCAATAAATGCTCAAAATGATGTCCGTCATCCTCAATGCATTGGGCAATACGTGTAACGACATTCCTCTCAACAGCGAGTAGTTCGCCTTCCGTAATGTTCCCACATGCATTGACAATGCACTGACGCATGTTGTCAGGCGTTGTCGGTGGATCACGATAGCAAATGTCCTTCAACTTTCCCCACAGAAACAAATCCGGGGACGTCAGGTCCGGTGAACGTGCGGGCCAATCCACCTGTCATGAAATATGCTATTCAATACCACGCGACCTATGTGCCGGACATCCATCATGTTGGAAGTACATCACCATTCTGTCATGCAGTGGTACATCTTGTAGTAACATCGGTAGAATTTACGTAGGAAGTCAGCATACATTGCACCATTTAGACTGCCATCGGTAAAATGGGGGCCAATTATCCTTCCTCCCATAATGCCGCACCATACATTAACCCGCCAAGGTCGCTGATGTTCCACTGGTCGCAGCCATCGTGGATTTTCCGTTGCCCAATAATGCATATTATCCCGGTTTACGTTACCGCTGTTGGTGAATGACGCTTCGTCGCTAAATAGAACGCGTGCAAAAAATCTGTCATCGTCCCGTAATTTCTCTTGTACCCAGTGGCAGAACTGTACACGACGTTCAAAGTCATCGCCATGCAATTCCTGGAGCATACAAATATGGTACGGCTGCAATCGATGTTGATGTAGCATTCTCAACACCGACGTTTTTGAGATTCCCGATTCTCACGCAATTTGTCTGCTACTGATGTGCGGATTAGCCGCAACAGCAGCTAAAACACCTACTTGGGCATCATCATTTGTTGCAGGTCGTGGTTGACGTTTCACATGTGGCTGAACACTTCCTGTTTCCCTAAAGAACGTAACTATCCGGCGAACGGTCCGGACACTTGGATGATGTCGTCCAGGATACCGAGCAGCATACATAGCATACGCCCGTTGGGCATTTTGACCACAATAGCCATACGTCGAAACGATATCGACCTTGGCCGCAATTGGTAAACGGTCCATTTTAACACGGATAATGTATCACGAAGCAAATACCGTCCGCACTGGCGGAATGTTACGTGATACCACGTACTTATACGTTTGTGACTATTACAGCGCCATCTATCACAAAGCGAAAGAAGTGGTCCAACTAAAACATTCATATTTCTTTATGTACTACACGAATATGTAATAAAAATGGGGGTTCCTATTTTTAAAAATGCAGTTGATATCCGTTTGACCTATGGCAGCGGCATCTAGCGGGTCAACCATAGCGTCATCTGGTTTCCCCCTTCAAGCTAGACGAGTTTCGTTCTTTGTAGTTTTTTTCGTTTGATGCGTATGTCGTGAGATATTTGGTCCGGCCACTATCAATGGAACACCCTGTATAGTGTAAAGACGGCCGTTATTTGCGTAATCCATCGAGCATCCTTGCACGTACTCTAACTCCTATCTTCACTGCCGCAAGACGCAGCAGTTGTGCTTTGATACGCTGAACAGGCTGCTAACGGCCGGGAGACAGTGGTTGCGTCGCCAGCTCAAGTAGAACTGTGAAATAAAATTCGGAAGTCGTTCATTGCCAACATTATTTATCTTGGCCCTATCGTGTGAACGTTCTGCCTAACGCCGGTTAGGCGCAGCAGAGCCACCATTTAAATGTTGAATCTTATGCACATTGACGCCATTGACGTTGGCACCATGTGTCTTCAAATTCCCGGAAACAGTTCTCATCCCTCAGGTGGGTAATGTTGAGCTTCCACGGCCCCCTGCTGCGCCATGTCTTTTGCCATAGCAGAGCGATGGTACAGATGTAAGCCTGTTGGTCTGTAAAGGCCGTAGGCCATACCTAAGGGTCATTTGTCGCCGTACGTAGCCCACCCAACACATAAACCCTGTCTAGTCGACTGGCTGAATGACGCGTAAAGTGCTGACGTCGTGCTCCATTTACAAGGTATCATGTAGTGCAAGTTCGGAGACCAGCGTCTGTTACGCCTGACAAGGGACGAAGTGTTGTTACTCCTCGGGCCACAGAATGCAGTTAAAGTCGCCGCCGGCAATGTAATTCTCCTGACGTCCTCGGAAGAGCGGTGACATTTCCTCTGTGTAAAAATTTGTGCATTCGTGTCTCTTGATTGAGCCAGATGGCGCATAAACATTAACCAAGTGGACATCCCCTACAGCCACGTCAACACCACACGTCGATGGTAAGTATTCACGTCTTCTGTCACTATTCCTTCTCGTAACAGTGTGGCTGTGCCACCGCTACCGTCATAAGCTGTTAAACGATAGACGTCTTAACCATAAAACTCTATAAAACTCTATTGGCTTATTGTTTCGTACCTTGTGCATAAAAATTATGTCGACGAGCCCGCAGCACATCTTGCAGCGTTTGGGTCTTTACTGGGGTGGGAATACCACTGATGTTAACTATACTAATGCAGTAGACGTGTGACATGGTATTCGCTGTGCGCTGCTAGAACGTCACGCACCAACGAATCGGCCGGCTACGGAGCATTCTTCCTGGACCGAGACCACACGATACCGCTTCACTGGCCGCTGTAAACAAGGTTCCCTCCCGACTCGTTGTCGGTGGGAGCCAGTGACTGAACGTCGACATCCTGTATCTCATCAGTTTGGTCCATGTCTTGCACCCAATCTCCTAACGAATTGATGAGAACTCTCGCAGGTGGGATGACATCCTGTTGCATAATTGTATCCGTCACGTCTCTTTGATGTTGTGGCTCCTCCACGATATGTAGCACAGACGCTGTGGGTGTGATATCGTCCTTATCAGTCAGTGGAAACGAATCATGATCATTCCCACTAACTTGTTCGTCACTTTGTTTGTACTGCATGTCTTCTGTGGACAGCTGCCACTTCTTCCGCTTCTTCAGCGACCGTTGTTTTCATGGTCGTACCTCCAAGTCTGCTGAGGGATGCTGTAAATTGCGATCCTCTTGCGGATCAGCTTTCATATCTGGAGATGGGTTTAAATGGAGCGTGGAAGGACCATGACTCCACAGCTGTTGTGGGGTGTCTGGTTGACGGTGTGCCGTCAGTGACGTGGGATATGGGGTGATGCTTTAGACTCTATGGGCAACGGCCTCGTCATGCACGTCGCCCAAGTCGTTCCATAGTGCTTCCACTTACATAATAGGTAGCGATGTCATCTTATGTGGCGGTTGGTGGGTGTTCCAAGGTAGTAGATATCGCTGAAGATAGTTAGTTCGGATGTGACCTTCCTGCGGGCAGCCAGAGCAGGTTCTAGGTAGACCATCGTACATGACGATGCCTTAACATCCACCTATTGACATGTAAGATGGTATGTGCTTCCTGGGTTCAATTTTAATTTGTCGCACTCCCTTGAGTACGGGTTAGGTTTCAAAGCTGGTCCATTTCTCCGCTGCATGATTAGGGGCCATGCCATATGGGTGAAATGCTGCGATAAACATGTCCATTCCCGGGTTCCCGGGTTCGATTCCCGGCGGGGTCAGGGATTTTCTCTGCCTCGTGATGGCTGGGTGTTGTGTGATGTCCTTAGGTTAGTTAGGTTTAAGTAGTTCTAAGTTCTAGGGGACTGATGACCATAGCTGTTAAGTCCCATAGTGCTCAGCGCCATTTGAAACATGTCCATAGGACGTTCGAACGGAAGTTCAAATGCACATACCGTTGTAACGAGACCGGTATGATCAACAGAAACCACACCCACGTTCCCACCGACGTGGCAAAATCGATAGCCGTCGATGGATCGACGAATGAGTCTGTCGCACACTGTCTCGTCTATATGTTTGACGTATAAGACTCTGGCCGCTATGGACAGATGAATGCCAGTCAGATCCAGGGGATCGAGCTTCACTACATCGCGCATGAAACGTTAGTATCCGTGTGTTATTGGTCTTGTATACTGTCCTTCGAACGTGATAGTCGCCCTCCGGTAGGAAACAGTCGTCTTGATCTGTAGTAATGAATGCACCGCTATACGAGCCTCACGGGTGTAAACAAAGCTCGCGCTAATGGAGTGCGGCCGAAGCGCTAGGCACGTCCGAGCCGCTACAACACCGAAGGCGGACTTACTTTTAACCTTAGGTAATTTCAAATGGGGAACAGTTCCTGTAGATGCACACTCCTTCGCTAAGATGTCGTCTTCCTGACTGTGATGGATGCTAGTGTGGGAATGCACCCATAGTAGAATAACTGTTCACCTTCTTCGTTTCCAGCAACGTATTCCAGTGCCACATCCAAAACATAAAGGTTGGTTGTTTTATTCTGTCTTCGGTGTTGAATATTTTTAAGAACACTCTGGGAGTCGGACACGATTAATATCTTTAAGGAGGAAGTTGAAGATACAAACTTTGTTGTTTCCAAAACGGCCACAGTCCCCACCGTAAAAAACTGAAGCACTTTTAGGCAGTTTATAGACTTTACTAACTTGGATCTGAGGGCATAGTACACTCCTCTTGTGGAATTTTGCATCCATCCGTATATACACAGATATAACAAGGCCACTGAGCTTCAACGAGAAGATTACATCTACTGTTTACGTTAACACTCCCAGAACTTGTCATATTATAATAATAGAATTATAGTTATTCTGTTGGAGACATTTCGTAGTTTGTAAATGCAGCCCCTGCTCTCGTAGACGGGACTGACCAGGAATGCCATGCCTCGAATGAAAAATTTATCTTACAGCATTTGACATTTAATGTTTAAGGGCATCTCTCCTGCCTCCACTAACAGACCGTTTCCAGGCGTCGAACGCATGGCTCAAGACAAATACGAATGGCTCTGAACTGAAGAATATCCAGTTTGATGAGATAAATCGTAGGCACATTGTGATACAATATACAACCATAGTCCAGGCTAGAACTTACATTGAGAGTAGAATACTTTGATGCGCTCCCCACCACACACGGGTGAGGGAGCGAATTACATTTAATTCTTCTTCGCATTTATTAACAATTAACAATTTATTAACAATAGAGTATGTGAGGCGCCCACCTGAGCCGAGAGTCAAGTATCATTCTGAGGAACTGAAAATGAGATTTTATCTGGAAAGTATACTTCACGCATGTAGGTGATCAACAATGCGAGCAACGTGCGATTTGTGGAAAGATACAGTCACCGATTTCTCAGCCGAGATCTCCAAGCCATTGCTAGTTAGCCATTTATCGATGTGTTCTGTAACAGTGAGTGATTCCGTTGTGGGCTGAAGATACGAGTCTGCAGTAGAATAAACACAAACATCGTCTGCGTATTGTAATTTTTTTTTGTGGGGTGAGTAATTATTCGTTCTAAATCATAAGTGTACAGAATACACAAGAAGGGGCTTTAATTGCACCCTGGGGTATGCCCTGAGAGTTATGAAACTGACTGAGTATGTCTCCTTTAAATCTGATACAGATTGTTCTTTGAGCGACCAGGGAAGTGATGCCATATACACTGAAGGGCCAAAGAGGCAGGTAAGCCTGTCTAATATCGTGTAGGGCCCCCAGCGAGCGCGCAGAAGTGCCGCAGCACGACGTGGCATAGACTCGACTAATGTCTGAGGTAGTGATGGAGGGAACTAACACTATGAATCTTGCAGGGCTGTCCATAAATACGTAAGAATGCGAGGGGTGGAGATCTCTTCTGAACAGCAGGTCGCAAGCCATCCCAGATATGCTCAATAATGTTCATATCTGGGGAGTTTGGTGGCTAGCGGAAGCGTTGAAACTCAGAAGAGTGTTCCTGAAGCCACTCTGTAGCAATTCTAGACGTGTGGGGTGTTGCATTGTCCTGCTGGAATTGCCCAAGTCCGTCGGAATGCACAATGGACATGAATGGATGCAGGTGATCAGACAGGATGCTTACGTACGTGTCAGCTGTCAACATCGTATCCAGACGTATCAGGGGTCCCATATCACTCCAACTGCACACGCCCCTCTCCATTACTGAGCCCCCACTAGCTTGAATAGTTCCCTGCTTTCATGCAGAGTCCATGGATTCATGAGGTTGTCTCCATCCTCGTACTTGTCCATCCGCTCGATACAATCTGAAACGAGACTCGCCCGATCAGGCAATATGTATTCAGTCATCAAGAGTCCAATGTCGATGTTGACGGGCCCAGGCGAGGCGTAAAGCTTTGTGTCGTGTAGTCATCAAGGGTACACGAGTTGGCCTCCGAAAGATGATGTTTCGTTGAATGGTTCGCACGCGGACTTTTGTTGATGGCCCAGCATCGAAATCTGCAGCAATTTGCGGAAGGATTGCACTTCTGTCACGTTGAAAGATTCTCTTCAGTCGTCATTGGTCCCGTTCTTGCAGGATCTTTTTCCGTCCGCAGCGATGGCGGAGAAAAAATGGTTCAAATGGCTCTGAGCACTATGGGACTCAACTGTTGAGGTCATAAGTCCCCTAGAACTTAGAACTACTTAAACCTAACTAACCTAAGGACAACACACACACATCCATGCCCGAGGCAGGATTCGAACCTGCGACCGTAGCGGTCGCGCGGTTCCAGACTGTAGCGCCAGAACCGCTCGGCCACCAGCGGCCGGCAAAAAATGTCTCTGAGCACTATGGGACTCAACTGCTGTGGTCATACGTCCCCTAGAACTTAGAACTACTTAAACCTAACTAACCTAAGGACAGCACACAACACCCAGCCATCACGAGGCAGAGAAAATCCCTGACCCCGCCGGGAATCGAACCCGGGAACCCGGGCGTGGGAAGCGAGAACGCTACCGCACGACCACAAGATGCGGGCGATGGCGGAGATTTGATGTTTTACCGGATTCCTGATTTTCACGGTATACTAGTGAAATGATCGTACGGGAAAACACCACTTCATCGCTACATCGGAGATCCTGTGTCCCATTGCTCGTGCGTCGACTGTAATACCACGGTCAAACTTACTTAAATCTTGATAACCTGCCATTGTAGCAGCAGTAATCGATCTAACAACTCTTGTTTTATATAGGCGTTGCCGACCGCAGTGCCGTTTTCTGCCTGTTTACATATCTCTGTATTTGAATACGCGTGCCTATACGAGTTTCTTTGGCGCTTCAGTGTATAATCCTTGAAGGATCATGAGCCTCCTTAACGTCAACAAAAGCGGCGGCGACTGGTCTGTTTTTTGTTTTCGTTCGAAAGGCTGAGATTATGTCTATAGCAAGCACATAGATCCATAGTTCCTTTGACTCCGAGGCTTTAAATCATACTTATCAACCCACCATTCCAATCTTATCTTAACTATTCACTCGAGCGACTTTGCTACGCGAGACGACAATGCGATCGGTCGATAGAGGAAATATTTGACTTTTTCCCATTTTTCAGAACTGAAATTATATTTAGCGTCTTCCTAGCTTCCAACAGGCCCTATTTCATCCGATACTGATTAAAAATTAACAAGAGAAAATCTTTTACTTTCATGGGCAGATTCTCAAGCACAGAATAATGAAGGGAATCAACAATAGGGATGCTGTCACTCGCTGATTTAATAGCATCATCTAGTCTTTCTTTAGAGGGAGGACCAAGCAAGATAACTCGAACAGGAGGTGGACATCTTTGGAATCGGACAGCGGGATGAGCGAGTGCATCGATAAATTCTTCTATCTAGGCAGTTGTAGTAGGAAGAGTGGGTGGCAGACGCATGTTACGAAAACCAGTTGTTCTACGCCAAATGTTGGTTGTATTAGTTGTTTTATTAAGCGAAGAACAAAATTTAATCCAATCCGCGCATTTAATTTTCTCGCTTCTAACAAGTTATCCCAGTTACGAAGTTAGAATTCGGGCGACACGTTTTCAGAGTAATTCGACTTTTTCAACTTCTCTAGAGCATTCGGATTCCACCAAGGAGGGGAATGTTGCTTCACAATAGTAAATTCCATTTTCTTTGAAATGCTGATATCTGCTGCGGCTTCCGTAGCCTGTAGTAAAGCTGGATATGCTTCTTTTACCATTAAGTTACTCTCTATAATTTCGAGTTTTCTTGAAATTATTCTTATATTTGCCCCAGTTGCAACTATTCGCTTACTATTAGCGTAATATATTTGTTTAATATCAATGTTTATGTTAATGAACAGATCTACTTGGAGATAATCTGATCCCATTGAATCCGTTTTAACGTGTCAATTAGAAAGTTCAGTAAAACAGGGTGGGTACAAACCGTTACATCTATTGCAGAACGTCTACGGAAAGCTGGAGATCCTTCGTTGACTATCACTAGGTTACGGTATAGGCTTCGATGACATCCACCAAAACCCTGCCAAAGTATGTCATGTCTCCTCCCGACGCTACATGATGGGCATTCAGATCTTTACGTTATAAATTGGACCTGAAGCTGGCTTATTAGGTGTTTCCAGTCCTCTTCCATGATTCTATGGAGGGAGCTTTGAACACAGAGATAACTGTAAAGTCTTGTGAGCAGCTTTTATTTGCACATCAACTAATTCGATTGCATTAGTTTTTGCATTGAGCGGGAATTTTTTATGCTGCAGCGCATTTTTTAGTAGTGTAACAACGCCACCTTTCCCATTGAGACGGCCCTCCCTTACTACGAGACAATTTTTAAAGCGAACAGTCTGCTGAGACTTGAACCATTTTTCGATTAACAGGACTATATCAGGCTGATCAGCGAATAGCTCTCTTTGTAAGCTTTCTCTATTGGAGTTAGCTGATCTGCAATACTTTTATAGGCTTCCTACTTTAGGCCGGAAGAGAATTAAATATGCCTGTTACGGGAAGCCTGATATGGTTCGTAACACTATTTCTTCGCATATTCTGAATGACAATGTCTATAACATTTATTGTCTTATCAATCAGTTCACTGAGAACTAGAGGCTTTCATGGATTTGGTACTTGTGAAGCTGTTACTCTGTGGGCACCAGGCAGACAGAGATTCTGACTTAAAGGAGTGACTGCATGTTGCGTGGGGTATAGCAGGTTTCGGTACAGCGACCCTCTTGTACATTAGGGTGTTGGCTTACTCCCACTTGCTGCTGGTAAGGTCAGTGAGAAATGTTTGTCTAAAGAGGCTTATCCACATAATATTTAGTAGCGATCCCATTTGCGCGCTGATGACCACGTACTATTATAGCGGGCAGAAGCTGGAAAAGTTGTTCGCTTTTGACGACGTTCTGGTGGTGTTTGTTAGAGCAGAAACGATCGATCCAAGACAGAATTTTTGTCCCCCGGTGACCGAAGAAAAGGATGTGGCCAGTGGCATACGAGTAATGTTCAGTGCATCCCTGAAGTTTTTTTTTTTTTTTTTTTTTTGTTCCGTGGGACCAAATTAAGGAGAAATCTCCATGGTCATGGAACGAGTCAATACAAGAAACTATAACACGATATTAGAAACAGATAAAATGAAATATAGAAAAAAAAACATATTCAGGTGACAAGTCATAAGTTTAAATGAAGACAATCAGCAATGTAACACTGGAATTTGCTTAATTTTTTAGCTCTTCCAGGAGCTCCTCGACAGAATAGAAGGAGTGAGCCATGAGGAAACTCTTCAGTTTAGACTTAAAAGAGTTTGGGCTACTGCTAAGATTTTTGAGTTCTTGTGGTAGCTTATTGAAAATGGATGCAGCAGAATACTGCACTCCTTTCTGCACAAGAGTCAAGGAACTGCATTCTACATGCAGATTTGATTTCTGCCTAGTATTAACTGAGTGAAAGCTGCTAACTCTTGGGAATAGGCTAATATTGCTAACAACAAACGACATTAAAGAAAATATATACTGTGAGGGCAATGTCAGAATTCCCAGATTTTTGAATAGGGGTCGACAAGAGGTTCTCGAACTTACACCACATATAGCTCGAACAGCCCGTTTTTGAGCCAAAAACACCCTTTTTGAATCAGAAGAATTACCCCAAAAAATAATACCATACGACATAAGCGTATGAAAATATGCGAAGTAGACTACTTTTCGTGTTGAAGTGTCACTGATTTCAGATACTGTTCTAATGGTAAATAAAGCAGCATTTAGTTTCTGAACAAGATCCTGAACATGGGCTTTCCACAACAGCTTACTATCTATCCGTACGCCTAGGAACTTGAACTGTTCCGTCTCGCTTATAACATGCCCATTCTGTCTGATTAAAATGTCAGTTCTTGTTGAATTGTGAGTTAGAAACTGTAAAAACTGAGTCTTACTGTGATTTAGCATCAAATTATTTTCCACAAGCCACGAACTTATTTCATGAACTAAATTATTTGTTACTGTTTCAATATTACACACAAGATCCTTCACTATCAAGCTGGTGTCATCAGCAAACAGAAATATTTTTGAATCACCTGTAATACTAGAAGGCATATCATTTATATAAATAAGAAACAGCAGTGGCCCCAGCACCGACCCTTGGGGAACGCCCCACTTAACAGTGCCCCATTGGGACTGAACATCACTACCACTCTCAATATTGCGGAGAATTACCCTCTGCTTTCTGTTCTTAAAGTAAGAGGCGAACCAATTGTAAGCTACTCCCCTTACTCCATAATGGTCCAACTTCTGCAGTAATATTTTGTGGTCAACACAGTCAAAAGCCTTCGTTAAATCAAAGAAAACACCTAGCGTTCGCAACCTTTTATTTAATCCGTCGAAAACCTCACAGAGAAAAGAGAATATAGCATTTTCAGTTGTTAAACCATTTCTAAAACCAAACTGAACATTTGACAGCAAATTATGTGAATTTAAATGCTCCAGTAACCTTGTATATACAACCTTCTCGATAACTTTAGCAAACACCGATGGCATAGAAATAGGTCTAAAATTGTCAACATTATCAATGTCTCCCTTTTTATAAAGTGGCTTCACTACCGAGTATTTTAATCGATCAGGAAACCGACCACTCCTAAAGGAAAAGTTACAGATATGGCTAAGTACTGGGCTAACATACATAGAACAATACTTCAGTATTCTGCTAGATACCCCGTCATATCCATGAGAGTTCTTGGTCTTTAGTGATTTAATTATTAACTCAATCTCCCTCTTGTCAGTATCATGGAGGAGCATTTCAGGTAACAGTCTCGGAACACTTTTTTCTAAGAGCGCTATATGATTCCCTGTTGGAATTAGGTTTCTATTTAGTTCACCTGCTATATTCAGAAAGTGATTATTAAATACTGTACATATATGCGACTTATCAGTAACACGGACATTCCCACTACGCACTGATTCTATATCCTCGACCTGTCTCTGCAGACCAGCAACTTCCTTTACGACTGACCATATGGTTTTAATTTTATCCTGAGACTTAGCTATTCTATCTGCATACCACATACTTTTTGCCTTCCTAATAACATTTTTAAGCACCTTACAATACTGTTTGTAATGGGCTGCTGCATTTAGATTTTGACTGTTTCTAACGTTTTGATATAATTGCCACTTTGTTCTACAAGATATTCTTATCCCTCTAGTCAGCCACCCAGGCTGCCTGTTTGTGCTAGTACCCTGTTTTAAACGTTGTAACGGAAAGCAACTTTCAAAGAGCATGAGAAAGGTCTTTAGAAAAGCATTATATTTATCGTTTACTGTCTCAGCGCTATAAACATCTTGCCACTCTTGTTCCTTTATAAGGTTTACAAAGGTCTCTACAGCAACCGGATCAGCTTTCCTGAACAGCTGATGACTATATTTAACACGAGTTGCAGCATAAAAATCTTTTAAAGTTAAAATTTGCGCATCATGATCTGAAAGGCCATTCACCTTTTTTCTAACAGAATGCCCTTCTAGTAATGAGGAATGAACAAAAATGTTGTCTATGGTTGTTCTACTGTTCCCTTGCACTCTCGTTGGAAAGAATACGGTTTGCATAAGATTATATGAATTAAAGAGGTCTACCAGCATCCTCTTCCTTGCACAATCACTTATACAATTAATATTGAAGTCACCACATATAACTAACTTTTTGTATTTCCTATAAAGTGAACCAAGAACCTCCTCTAGCTTTAGCAAAAATGCTGTGAAATCGGAGTCTGGGGATCTATAAATAACAACAGTTACAAGTTTAACTCCGTTAAATTTAACCACACCTGCACAACATTCAAACACCTTTTCAGTGCAGTACTTTGAAACATCAATTGACTCAAATGCGATGCCGTTTTTCACATACATGGCTACTCCCCCACACCGCAAAGAGCTCCTCGAAAAGCAGCCAGCCAACCTGTATCCTGGTAAAGGAAGCCTCTGAATTATCTCCTTATTTAAGAAGTGTTCAGATATACCAATAATTTCAGAGTCAACATCTATAAGCAGTTCACTAACTTTATCCCTAATACCTTGTATATTTTGATGAAATATACTAATTCCCTCATTACTCGGATACCTAAGCTTTGTCAAAAGTGATTCCCTTGTTAGAGAGACTTCCCTTAAGCAGGAATACCTATCAGCTGACTTCAATCTAAAAAAGGTGCAGCTCTAACACACACTACTGCAGGAATTTTCCCATGAGTGATCCCACCAACCCCACCTATGCTGTCACCTATAAGCTTTGCCAACCTCCCCTTCCCATACCTGTTGAGGTGCAGGCCGTGTCTAGTGAAACCCGTCCTGCTGATAGACTCCACCGACACCACTGAAATGTGACCCATGCTTTCTGTCATCAGCGCACCCCCAAGTCTCATGTTATTACGCCTGACGGCTGTATTAAGATGAGGCCGATCGTGACGCTGAAACAGTTCCACGAAATGCACATTCGTGTTGCCAGTCTGAGTGGCTATCTTTTCCAGGTCACCATCTATGTTATACTCCCCATCCCTACCAATACTATTACCAGCCCCACCCACAATCACTACCTGATCCTCTTTAGTAAAATCCCTACATAACCCCCCTATGTTAACAGTCACCTGACCCAACCCTGCATTAGGCTTCACAATGCTGGTGACCTGGTACTCACTTCCCAGCACTTCCTGCAACTGCTGGCCTACACCTCTGCCATGTGAACTACCTAACAGCAGAACCTTCTTCTTCCTCTTCGACTTTGCAACTGTTCTAGGCACAGTAACTACTGAGGTCTGCTGCATACTTCCTACATCTACAGCTACTAGAGATTCCTCTCCACTAGACTCTGACAGTTGGTCATATCTATTGTAAACACCAATAGTAAAACTATCTGAAAATCTTCTTCTCCTAGCAGATCTCTTGCCAACAGCCAGCTCCCATTCCCCAACCCCCTTCTCCCTCCTCATCCTATCTAGCTCCTCCTGTGCGTTTTTCAACTGCACCTGAAGGGCACAGATCTTACGCTCCTGCTCCTCTATCAGTTTACTCTTGCTACATAACCTGCAGTTCCAGGAGAGGATCTCACCAGAATGCCCACTGGCTTCCCCACTGCATTCCCCCCAGTGAAAATACTTCGAACAAGTGTCACACCGCAATCCACTACTCACGAACCTACGGCAAAGCCCACACTTCTCACTCATGGTAAAATTTTACTTTTTCTAAGTTCCGCTACTACAATAAGAAGATGCTAAAAACCTGACTACAATAATCACAAACTTACTCTACAAGGGAAGTAACTACTAGTATTAACAGCATTAATAAACAACAAATGTGAATATAACAAAAGACTAATACGGAAAGAGAATCAAACGTCTAATCACACAGTAACGAGCTGTAAACAGTTCCCAAAAGGTTCTTCTGAAATTATTTCACCAGAAAACACCACGAACACCGGTTGAAGACTACTAAAGTTCCTAAATAAATCACTATGCACAAACAATTAATTAGTACTTAGCTTTCGATGCGCCGCTACAGCTGCAACTGGTCAGCGCGGAATGTAAACACAGGCAAGAGGTAAAGTTGCTCGATACGAAACACTCACAAATATCACGTCACAACAGAAGAAAGGCAGAGCTGAATGAAGAAACCACTAACACGTCACTTATATAGTAAATATTATCACAAAAACCGTTAAAATATGTATCTGGAACCTAAAAATATATGAAAACTTAGAGAGCGATCTCACACGCAGTCACTCGCTTATGTTATTAAACGTAACTTGTTCCTGTGCTCTTCACCTCCTATGATATTTGGCACAGAACAGATTGGTGGAGCACAAATAGCAACATGTGAAGCGCAGGATTCGACAGAATGAGGCCTATTATTTGCTGCATCTCATCTGAGACAAATATTATTAGATGATGTGCCCATATCGGAGGCGTTTAAAGCATTATATGACAGTTGGCACATAATGATCTACATGAAATCTAGTTCCATGAAGAGACACAGTGCCCGGAAAGTAAGAGTCGAAGGCTAATAAACAGGCCTGCCGTTTGACAATCGGTTACATTGCTTACAAGGGAACATCCCCATCGCACCCCCCTCAGATTTAGTTATAAGTTGGCACAGTAGATAGGCCTTGAAAAACTGAACACGGATCAATCGAGAAAACAGGAAGGAGTTGTGTGGAACTTTGAAAAAAATAAGCAAAACATACAAATTGAATAGTCCATGTGCAAGATAGGCAACATCAAGGACAGTGTAAGCTCAGGAGCGCCGTGGTCACGTGGTCAGCGTGAGCAGCTGCGGAACAAGAAGTCCTTGGTTCAAGTCTTCCCTCGAGTGAAAAGTATACTTTCTTTATTTTCGCAAAGTTATGATCTGTCCGTTCGTTCATTGACGTCTCTGTTCACTGTAATAAGTTTAGTGTCTGTGTTTTGCGACCGCACCGCAAAACCGTGCGATTAGTAGGCGAAAGGACGTGCCTCTCCAATGGGAACCGAAAACATTTGATCGCAAGGTCATAGGTCAACCGATTCCTCCACAGGAAAACACGTCTGATATATTCTATACGACACTGGTGACGGCACGGGCGTCACATGACAGGAATATGTTGTCGACCCACCTAACTTGTACACTTGGCGAATGGGTAAAAAGATTCTTCTACCTTGCCCGATATAGGTTTTATTGTGGATGTGATAATCACTCCCAAAAAAGTGATGAAAACATAAGAGTTTGTCACATAAACTGCAACAAATGAATGCAACAGTTTCACAGTCGCACAGTTTTCCCTGTGCTCTGTCAAAACATATGTTCTTAACGTTTTCATACAACGTCCCCATACTACGGCGCAGTTACATCGCATCGGGCGACAGATAATAATTGTCTGAAAATAAAAAATTAAACTCTTCCCTCTAGGGAAGACTTGAACCAAGGACATCTCGTTCCGAAGCTGCTCACGCTAACCACGGGACCACGGGGCTCCTGAGCTCACATTAACCTTGATGTTGCCTATCTTGCGCATGGACTACTCAGTTTGTATGTTTTGCTTATTTTTTTCATAGTTACACACAACTTCTTCCTGTTTTCTCGATTGATCTGTGTTCAGTTTTTCAAGGCCTATCCACTGTGCCAACTTCTAACTAAATCTGAGGGTGGTGCGATGGGGAGATTCCCGTGTTAGTAAACTTTCTGACGCATAACGGGGAATGTAGATTGCACGACAGTCTCCGCTTCTTGAACATTTGTGACAACGTTCTTTATTCCTCTCTGTTAGTGGACAACAAGAGAAGGAATATAAGCTGCATATTTTTGGGTTTTTGTTCTTTGCTGTTTACAAGGGAACTGGGCTTTTCTGGAGTTTTTAATTTAAGCTTCACTTTGGTTTTTCCAGATAGCAGATATATTAATGATAGCATTCTTCAGTTCAGGTAATGAACAATGCAAAATTTTCCCTAGAATCATAGGATGCAAGGTGGCCTATGTTTTTATCCACTCTGTCCATATAAACTACGTACAGACCATTGCCTGCACGCATTTAGAAGTTTAAGAGACCTCTCAGTAGTTACAGGCTCTGTAGGAAGAATGTTTCTAATAGTTTATTAAAAAGAAACGTATTCTGAAGCTACGTTTGCGTGGGGGCTCAATAATGTTCAAATGTGTGTGAAGTCTTATGGGACTTAACTGCTAAGGTCATCAGTCCCTAAGCTTACACAATACTTAACCTAAATTATCCTAAGGACAAACACACACAACCATGCCCGAGGGAGGAGTCGAACCTCCGCCGGTACCAGCCGCACAGTCCATGACACGTGGGGGCATTTGAAACAATAGTAGCAGATGGTACTTTGTTAGCTATTGCAATGAAAGTTTTTGGATTTCTTAATTCCAGACAAACCTCACTTTGCCTCTTACTTCATGCACTGGGAAAGTTCCAGGGCTCATGTTCTGACATTTCCATCGTCTCGTCTTCAGGTTATATTCCAGATTCACCCCTAACGATTGCTAACGAGTGGCTGATGGTATCCATTGGGTAGTCTAACATTGTTCCTGGAGACGATTGAAAGGGAATTGTATCGTCATGTAGTCGCTGGGCAGCTGGTTGTCGTCTTTGTTGACCAGCAGGGGCGTCGAAATCGCCACGCCGTTCGCCACATACCCCGCCATACATTGTGGGGCTAGTCTTGTCCGAGAGGAAATTCAAATGATATAGGTTATTATAACCGCACCATGCGTAAAACCACAATTTACGCACTGAGAGGGAAAACTAGTAAACAGATACGCACTTGTAAATACTGTCAGATATATTGAACTTCGGCAAAATATTTCGGAGCGCTCGTTTAGCCGTTGCTATTGTCAAAAGGTCGTAATTTGTCAGTCGCAGGACGCCCGCAGAGGAAGCAGCAAGAATTCATAGTTTCCGAACATGAAAATGTGCCTGTCCAGGGTCCAGATTTTTATAACCAAAATACCTGGATAATTATCACTAACATGACCTGAAGATAAAACGTCAAAATGATATAAACATTATATGTAAAGTAAGTAATAAAGTGAACTATCGCAATGAAAATTTTTATAGAAGGTTGGAACTGAAATTACAAAAAGGTTAATTAATTTAAAATCCCAATGTTTTTCCTTTAAGAAATTTCATTCTTTGAAGTTGTACGAACATTGTTTTATAACCATCTTAGAGCTATTGCAATGTATGGCAGTCAGTATTGCGGTCTTTCACAAAAATTAAGGGTGACCCTCAACTACGTACCCTCAGACTCAGAGTTGAAATATTAAAAGTTTTGCCTGGTTTCGTTATCTAGGAGCTGGGATACATAGTTGACGCATTGCATGCCAAATACTGCTCAGTCTACAGTATACAATATGAATACACACCTGAATCGAATGTTCGAAGGTTCCTATCACTCGACAAATGCGAATTTTGAATGTAAAACATAAATGAAAGATTGCAATTAAATAAAATCTGCCGGTACTATTTTAACGACTTTAAATGATGAGTACGATAGCAGAAGTACCTTTAAGAATGCCATTTATTACTGCAAAACACTTATTGGTGTCGATGCCCCAGCAATTAAATAAAATGTAAGTTGAATAACAGGGAAACAATATATTCCTACTTCACGTAATTAGTTATGAGCAACAACATAGCTCGCGAGATATTCACTTCTAAACTCATACTACGTCTTCACTGCAGAAGCCACGGAAATATCACAAGTGCAAAAATCAGCACTACGAAATGTTTCTATCTCCCGCGACCATGTGCAAACTACTCACCATTCGCCAAGTATTTCCTGTGACCGTCAATCGCGCCTTTCCGTCCAGCACTCCCCCGTGTCCTGTGCGACCTGATGTTCCTCCCTCACTTCCATACAGTCTCTCCATTGACTTCGGTAATCCCCTGCTGTAGTAACAAGCGCTATGATTGGCTGCCTCTGTGCTTTCTATAACACAATACACAATAAATATTTGACCAATTTCTTCATGAATAGTATATATCGGATACAAACAAAGTCATAGACGAATAAATATATTTATAAGCATGCTGCTACCGTAACTGTGGAGTACTTATGGGCTGACGCGATCAATAGTAATTGGCCACTTTGACCTCCAATAACTCATGTACTAATCAAGTTACATGCCTGTAATTCATACCAATTTAGGTTTACACCAACAGCTTTCTAAAGACATGTCGAAAGATAAAATCGGATGAACCGTTTCGATTTTGGAAATTCGTTGCTGGGTGTTACTTGTATAATTTACAACCAGATACTAAACTTAAAACTAATAAAGACATTGAAAATATGGTAACACCATCAGAATCATCGTGCACATAATGGTAATGTACATACTTCTTTTTAGGGTCTCATGATTCCTCTGGCTATTATTAATTTCTACATGAACTGTGAAATGTCTGCCATTATGGTTTCACAAAATCCGCAATCTTTGGCACTCCTGGCATACAAATCTCCTTCATCGACACAAAGCACAGTCTTCGACACAGCGTCAACATGGAATTCCCAGCCACGGGGTCGGCCTGGACCAGGCTGTGGGGCTACCCCTATTTTTTGAGTCATCCTTCTTCGTTTTGTGAGTTCCAAGTAACATTCTTCTGTTTTTTGACTGATGCATTAACCAGACATGGTGTCTATCTTCCACTGTTTTATCACATTCGTCATTCCAACACTGGTGTTTTTTTTCTATGATTTATTGGGGCTACTTGTTCAGCTATTTGTTTCAGTTGGGAAATTATTTCATCCAGATCATCTGTTATTTTTATATTCCTAGTTTGTTCTTCACATTCTTTGTTAAATTTTCAATTTATGAGGGTCATATGTTCTCTTCTTTTTTGGGTGGGATTTTTTCTTTCTCAGTGGGGTGAATCTAATCTTTATTTTTATCAAGTAATGATCTGATTCGGTGTCGGTTCCTCTCAGGACTTTCACATTGTAGATTTCCTTGTTGTAGTTCTTATCCATGCAGACACGATCCAACTGCCATTCTCCTTTTGTCCAGTCTGGGTGTTTCTAGGTTTTAAGTTTATTTGGTCTTCTCATGAAGTATATTGATTTTGAGATCATGTCATGGTTTCTACAGAATTCCACCAATCTCATGCCATTCTGGTTTGTTCTTCGTTGTGCTAGCCATTTCCGTATTACATCTCTGTATCTCTTTTCCCTTCCTAATCGGGCATTAAAGTCTCTAATTAAAATTTTGGTGTGATTTTTGTTGATGTTTGTTGTTGTCTGATCCAAAAGCTCCCAAAATCCATCCTTATCTTCTCTTTGGTCTTTCCTATTATTTTTGTCATTAGTTGGGGCATGGGCATTTATTATTGTGTATGTTCTATTTGCCACTTGTATAGTTAATTTTGAGAGCCTTGGAGACTGCTTTGAATTCTATTATGGAATCTATCATTTTAAGGTGGACCACAAATCCTGTTCCAAATTGCGGGCATTGCTTCATTGCTCTTTTCCCTGGTATTCCCTTGTAAATTCTATATCCTTGTGATTGCATTGGTTCTTGATCAATGTTTCTCATTTCTTGAAGTCCGGTTATCAGAATCCCCTGTCGATCCATTTCGTCTGTCAAAATTTTGAGTTTACCTGGTTGAATGAGAGAATTGTGCATCGCTATGTTACTTATCTGTCCTGTCTTGAGTCTAAGTTTCGGTCTGCTGTCAGTCTTGTGTATTTTTAGATGCTCCGACTCATCTAAGTTATCTTTCAAGTGACTGCCCACCATATCCGAATGCAGTCTTTCCTGGCTGATGCCAGGTAGTGGAATTTTCCTTAAAAGATGTCCTTCCATGGCTGACTGTCAATGGTGTCCAACCTTGTGTGGAGCAAGCTCCGAGGTACAACTACGGTTGTGAACCACGGAGGAGCCCAGTTGTTCGGGGTTGAAGGGTAGTCATTTCTCCATACCCTATAAATGCCATGGTTTTCCCGCCAATACTCGGATGGCTGATTGCAGTGATTTCCCACTGGGCGATGGGGTCGCCACGTACCTATGCCAACAATTTTGTGCTTATTCAAAAGGCTGGGCACATTGCGCAGATTTTTTTCCAGCAACGATTTTTAATGTGTCGCTGGTGTTCTACACCTGTACGAATTGATTGACCGATATGGTTCATGAATCTCGTGTGTGAGGAAGTATTCGCGGGATCGTTTGAAGTCAGATTTCTTCACATGAGAACGTAATGTCTAGTGAAAGCTCGTGAATATTTTGTCCATGAACTCTTGTTGGCGGTCTGACTGATCGTGCTGTTGATAAAATTTTAATGTAGAGGCTACAGAGTGACATTTATGAGAGTAATGCGATTACCACAGTTCATCCACATTCTTGACAGATAAAAAATTGTTCTCAGACAAGGAAACAAACTTGAGTTGGAGAAAAAGCCTAAAAGGTACAGCGAGATCCTTGTGACTATCGTACAGCACATAGAAAGTTGTGGAATGTGTTTTCTATTTAGATACTACTGTCCTACTCTCATTTCACTTAACTAAACTCGAAGGAAAATAGAGACTGCATTCTTTCGAAGCCATGCATTTGCATTGTTCCTGCAATAGACGAATACGTAACTAATAATGTTGTTAAGAGAGCGCTGACAGTTGCTGACCGCGTTCCTCCTGCTGCGAAGGCACTTAAAAAATATAAGGCTGCTTATGCAGGAGTAGCACTAACCGGCAACCTGAGTGAACTGTGGTCCTGCGTATGTTGTGACGCATACACATACTTCGCACGCGCCGACGACGCTCTGCGCTGACAGAAATCCAGCGCGCGCACCCTGTAATTTTCTCAAAGGATTTTACGGAAATTATTCCGTAAAAATATTTGATTTTTGCCTTGTTTGAAGCGTTATATGCCAGCCTATCATCTCGCTAATGGTCGTACTTATTGTGGTATACACATTTTCGTAAGACACTACGCAAAATCCAAAAGTTTGCAATGAAAAATAGGAATCGCTATGATTTTGCGTTGTGTATGAAATTTAGCTAACAAGTTGAATTTTTCTTTAGACTTGGGAAGAGGTCTCTATCTGCCTCCGATCTCGAGAAAATAGATCCTATGTAGCGCACTCCCGATTTCACGCCCGCGGGAATGAAATACTCACATCTCTCATACCTCCTAAACCGCTCGAGACATCGAAACGAGATTTTGGCGAATGATAGCACACAAGGAGGAGAGCGTTTTGCAAATTCATTAACACACGGAACTTTATCTATGGCGATATATCATTATTATACTTCCTTTTTTTATTTCTTTCACTCCAGTGACTGTAATTTTTTAAGAGTTATCGCCACCTAGTCGAACAAGCGTATCCTAGTATGAAAGTAAATACGAAATTTCTTCTCTTATGTTACTGCAAACCGACACTATGAGGTTTCTCGTAAGCTGTTGAGCTCTCTGATTGCCAATTACTTTAATTTTTTGGTAAAAGTCGTTGCAAATTGCAAACTTCAAATTACAACAAATGCATAATTCTGCTTTTACCATATCGACACTCAACTTTTTCTCTAGTACCACACCCTAAATGACTGACGACTCCTTTCCAGATAGGCATTGCTGGATGGAATCCTCATTATCCTTTTGATAATTTTTTATGTTAGACATGTCTCTGTTTAGCCGGCGGCTGAGGCCGAGTGGTTCTAGGCACTTCAGTATGGAACCACGCGACCACTACGGTCGCAGGTTCGAATCCTCCCTCGGCCATGGATGTGTGTGATGTCTTTAGGTTAGTTAGTTTAAGTAGTTCTAAGTTCTAGGGGACTGATGACCTCAGACGTTAAGTCCGATAGTGCTCAGAACCATTTGAACCATTTTGTCGCTGTTTGCAAACGTTTTGCACGAAAACGTTTGTGGGCGTAGCAGCTTGGCTTTGTAATTGTTCTTAACGCAGATTGCGCCGGCTGATAAACAGGGCACCAAATGTTTATTGACTTGGTTTTGCAAATCGCTAAATAAATTAGCGAGATGAATGGAATTCTAAAAACACAGAACCATTTATACTTCGGTATCGAACACCGAAAAGGGGGCTCAAATAGCAAACAGTTCAGTAAACACGTGGGAACCCATGTGGTAAAGGAAGTAAGGAAGTGTCTGGCCAACGGCACAAGGTCAAACACATGAAGTCAAAAAGCACTAACTTTTTTTTTTGTTATTGATAAGTCAGATAATATGTACAGCATTTAACAACCACTTTTTGAATGTAGCAGGTGAATTAATAAAAACTTAGTTAATGCAGAGAATCATTTAACTCTCTTCGAAAATGTCTTTCCAAGACAGTTATTTGAAATACATTTCCGTGATACTGATTAAGGGGAAGACTGAATCAATAATTAATCCCTGAAGACCTAGGACTCTCATGGACATAATGGGGTATGTATCAGAATACTGGAGCACTGTGCTGCATATGTTAGCGCAATAACTAGCCACATTTGTAATTTTACCTTTCAGAAACAGAACTGAACAGCTGCCAACGTGAATAACTTTACTTGACAATGATATACAACCGATCGCTCGACGAAAGATCCGTACACAAAGACTGGAAAGTTGCACATGTCACATCAATATTCAAGAAAGGTAGTAGGAGTTATCCACTAAATTACAGGTCCATATGATTAACGTCCATATGCAGCAGGATATTGTGTTCGAACATTATGAATTACCTCGAAGAGAATGGTCTATTGACACACAGTCAACACGGATTTACAAAACACAACTAGCTCTTTAGACACACGAAGTGTTGAGTGCTATTGGCAAGGGATTTCAAATTGACTCCGTATTTCTAGATTTCCAAAAGGCTTTTGACACCGTACCACACAAGCGGCTTGTAGTGAAATTGCATGCTTATGGAATTTCACCTCAGTTATGTGACTGGATTCGTGATTTCCTGTCAGAGAGGTCACAGTTCGTAGTAACTGATAGAAAGTCATTGAGTAAAAGAGAAGTGATTTCTGGCGTTCCTCAGGTTAGTGTTATAGACCCTCTGCTGTTCCTTACCTACAGAAACGATTTAGGAGACAATCTGAGCAGCCGTCTTAGGTTGTTTGCAGATGACGTTGTCGTTTATCGACTAGTAAACTCTTCAGAAGATCATAACAAATTGCAAAACAATTTAGAAAAGAGATATGAATGGTGCGAAAATTGCCAATTTACCCTAAATAACGAAAAATGTCAGGTCAACCACATGAGTGCTAAAAGGAGTATGTTAAACATCGGTTATACGATAAATCAGTTTAATCTAAAGACCGTAAATTCAACTAAATACCTAGGAATTACAATTACGAACAATTAAAATTGGAAAGAACACACAGAAAATGTTGTGGGGAAAGCAAACCAAAGACTGCGTTTTATTGGCAGAACACTTAGAAAATGTAACAGATGTACTAAAGATACTGCCTACACTACGCTTGTCCGTCCTCTTTTGGAGTACTACAGCGCGGTTTGAGAACCTTACCAGATAGGATTAATGGAGTACATTGAGAAAGGTCAAAGAAGAACAGCAAGTTTTGAATTATCGCAAAATAGGGGAGAGAGTGTCACGGACATGATACAGGATTTGGAATGAACATAATTAAAACAAAGGCGCTTTTCGTTGCAGCGGAATCTTCTCGCCAAATTTCAGTCACCAACTTTCTCTTACGAATGCGAAAATATTTTGTTGACGCCGACCTACATAGATTGATTGATTGATATGTTTATTCAACCGTATAACAATACAAATTGTATGGATGTCGTCAATTGTGTCTTATGAACCAAAATACATGGATTCTTACAATGTTTTCAGTTCAATTCTTATAATTTTTACAAGTCAATTTTTACAATATTTATAATTATGTCATATGCTGTCGCTTTATATAGGCCTATCTGGTATTTGTGTCTACTAAATATTTATCTACAATTATTCTAAACACTCTTGCTTAGTAAATATGTTTTTAGCTTTTGGCTAAAGATATGAAGTTCATTTACACATTTTATATCCTATGGCAGTGTGTTGTACAGTTTTAGGCCGTTATATAGCATACTGTTTTATGTTTTGGACTTGTTTTTTCTGTTCAGGTATAAGCAGGGGCTGGATCTAGTTCCATAGTCATGTATTGAGCTGTTTGTAGCATACAGATGAATATTTTTCCTTACATACATTACAGTCTGGAAAATATATTCACATGGGACAGTCAGAATTTCTAGCTTTTTAAATAAATCAGTACAAATGGACCTATTGGTGCTATTTGTTATTATCTGTACAGCTCTTTTCTGTACCTTGAAGACAGACTGAATATTCCCATCATTTGTTCCCCAAAACATGACTCCATAAGTGAGAATTGAGTGTATGTGTCCAAAATATGTCATTTTGAGGCATGAAATATTGCACATTGGTGCAAGTATTTGTAGAGCATAGCATGCTGTAGATAGTCTCTTTGTTATAGCTTTTACATGTTACGTCTATTTTAACTGACACTCTACCTTCAACCCCAAAAATTTGGTATCCATTACACATGCCATTACATCGTCATTAGTTGTTAATTTATCATCATTGTGTCTTTTATTCAACCAGAAGTACATACAATTAGTTTTCTTACCTTAAAGTTACTTAATTATTCAGTGGCCATCTTTGAGGGCTGCATTAGCCTTTTCTGACAACTGTGATGGAATTTTGGCTGTGAACACTAAGTTGCTGTCATCAGTAAATAGTATTTTTTCACCATAGTTGATACTCTGCGCAAGCTCGTTAATGCAAATAAGAAAATGGATTGGATCTAATGTACTCTCGCTACCCACGCCCCGGTTCCCGGGTTCGATTCCCGGCGGGGTCAGGGATTTTCTCTGCCTCGTGATGACTGGGTGTTGTGTGTTGTCCTTAGGTTAGTTAGGTTTAAGTAGTTCTAAGTTCTAGGGGACTGATGACCATAGATGTTAAGGCGCATAGTGCTCAGAGCCATTTTTTGATGTAATATACTACCGTGCAGGTCGCCTATATTAATATATTTTGGATCTGATAAGTGTTTTACTAGAAATCCTTCTGCAGTATGTGAAACCTCAACACGCTGCATCTTGTTTTCTAGGTAGGACTTAAACCACTTATTAACCACACCTCTTATTCCTAGTAACTCTAATTTGTGTAATAAGTCCAAGAAAATTCCAGTGACATGGTCACCTTCGTATAGTGCCTCAAGAATGACCTTTGTAAGCTGTGAAATAGCCGATTGTGTACCACTTTTGAGCCTGAAACTATGTTATTCTTTGCAAAGAAAGTTAAACGTATTTAGATACTGCATTAACCTGTTTTTCATTACTTTTTCAATAATTTTGGAAATGATGGACGGTAGGGAGATTGGTCTGTAGTGTTCTGCATTTTCCAAATCACTGTTTTAAAGTATGGGTGTTACTTTCGCTTGTCTTAGGTGCTGGGGAAAACAGCCAGATTTGAATGATACATTGATCATTTTTGTTAATGGAACTTTTATGGAATTTTCATATTCTTTAAGGACGCAAGCTGGGATTTCATCTAGACCAATTGATTTTTTATTTTTTAATTGATGTATAACTTATTCAACCTCTTTCTCAGCTGCCAGATAGAGTGCCATTGAGTTTGGTGGATGGTTCTGGGTGAACTAACTAGTTTGAACCTGGGACCTGTTGCTGGTAAGGAGACGCCAGACCACACATGACATGTAGAGTTCAGAAGAGTTCAGTGAGACTAGCGATGATATAATCAAATTCTTAATGATTTCAGCGTCAGCTCCACTGCACTCCCTGAAAAGAATCTTAATACTAACTAAATTTAGTGGAAGGGGTTCAAGGCTTTCCTGTTTTTAGTTATCTGGTAAAATAACGTCGAAAAAGCAGTTAAGTTTACCATTGGAATTTTTATTCTACTCACAAAACATTGTTTATAAATTGCACTATTGATAAAAGGAAATATTTTAATACAGGATGATAAAAACTAACTGCGTTCAACAAAAATGTGAACGAATATTCCCTGAATGGGTTTCCAAGTTCTACAATGGATCGAAGGAAGATCTATGCCATATCACTTCTATAATGTAGATTTAAGTTAAGTTTCATAAAAGAGAAAACTATCAAAATGGTCTACAGTGACCCTCAATTATCTTTAATTACTTATTTAACTTGTCGTAAAGTTCAGTGGCTGATGTGGCTTCTCAATAATTATATAACAAAAAAATCATCGCGTTTCAGATTTTTACTTCACGTAGCAAATGTGAATACCATGAGCTTTAATTGACGATCGACACTAGTATTACGCAAAACGGGGGTGTAACAGATGAGACTTCTGCAGTTCTGAGTGAAGCTTTATTCGCTGTTATGCGGCATCGCGTGCGTTCATTACCTTGTCGTTGTTTAGGCGGCGTCGGTCGGCACAGCTCCACGCGCCTCACCGACTCGGAAGCAACTCTCTCCTAACTTCTCCTTACTACAATTTACCGAAGTTGGTTTAAAAAAAACTATCTGGCTGTGTTTTCATCTGACCAATCAGGGTCTCAATGTTCACCTTAAGCTCCGCCTACAAAAATTCTGTCTATCCAATGAGAAACGTTATACTTTTCGTGGTGGGGCAATGTTTTTAAAGTTTGCAACGTAACAGAGACGCGAAAAAGTCTCACGCTAAAACTTGCGGCTGGTGTGGCCCTTTTAGTGTTATCGTAAGATCTATACTGTTCTTCTGGAGGGCTCTAGCTTTTAACATGGGCTGGAGGTTGGTCCTGGTGGTTAGCTGGCGACGTGGGTGTCCGTCCCTTATCGTAGGGCCTTCTAGCTTAACACGGTTCTGCTCTCGGCTTCTGTTCTCGTTTCTCCCCTCGGAACTGCGTCTGTCTCACGGTTGGAAGGTATGACATGCCTTTAGGCATTCTTGTGTTAGTCTGTGGTATTCCATTTGCTCACTCGTTACTCATATTACTTTGGTTAATTTAATGTCACGATTTATTCGGAGCTATGTGACATACTACTGGATTTGCATATCATGTCAGGGTTTTCATGGAAGGTGTTGGATTTGTCTGACACCTTACAACACTCCAGTCATTGTGCAGAGAGTTAACGAACTGGTGACTGCTGACAGACGCATAACAGTGAACGAATTGTCACGCTACGTTGGGATAGGGGAAGGAAGTGTTTGCAGAATACTGAAAGTGTTGGCGTTAAAAAAAGGTTTGTGCCAGGTAGGTTCCCAGGATGCTGACAGTGGCTCACAAAGAAACAAGAATAACAGTATGCAGCGAACTTTTGTAACAGTACGAGAATGGTGGAGATGAATTTCTTGGAAGAATTGTGACAGGTGATGAAACATGGCTCCATCATTTTTCACCAGAGACGAAGAGGCAATCAATGGAGTGACATCATGCAAATTCACCCAAGAAAAAAAATTCAAATCCACACCTTCTGCTGGAAAAGTTATAGCTACAGTGCCAATTGGAACCACCATAAATTCTGATGCACATGTGACGACTTAACACCTGTGGTCATCAGTCCCCTAGAACTTAGAACTACTTAAACCTAACTAACCTGAGGACATCACACACATCAATGCCCGAGGCAGGATTCGAACCTGCGACCATAGCGGTCACGCGGTTCCAGACTGAAGCGCCTAGAACCGCACGGCCATAGTCAACACGGAGCTTGGGTAGCTCAGTTGGTAGAGCACTTGCCCGCGAAAGGCAAAGGTCCCGAGTTCGAGTCTCGGTCCGGCACACAGTTTTAATCTGCCAGGAAGTTTCATATCAGCGCACACTCCGCTGCAGACTGAAAATCTCATTCTAGTAGAGCAATAGTCTGAAGGTGGTTCCATGAACCCTCTGCCAAGCACTTCAGTGTCAACTGCAGAGCAGTCACGTAAATGTAAACTAACGAGCTACTCTTGGATACGATGCTTGTTCGAACAATATAGGCGAAAACGGACTCCATCGATCCCAACGAGATCACACACAGTACATTCTTCGGCTTGTATAAGGGCGTACACAGCGAAGGGCAGGTAAGGACAATACCTTCCCCCCCCCCCACCCCCCCACCCCCGCGCCCCTCCCCACCTCTTCAATAAAACAGAATAACACTACACTGAACTCACTTCCTGCTCCGTCAGACAGTCAGACTTATCAATCCCTTGCGATGTATATTCCAATCTTAATATAATATTTCGCCGCTATTCACTTCCGGTTACAGCAAACTTTCTGTTCCTTAATACTGTCAGTACTACCAGTTCATTATCACTTCTGAGCAAACTAAAATAGTAACCAGTAGTAAATATGCCAAGAGACATCTTTCGTAAAATCTCAATACTATTTCATCGGTCACCGCGAAAGTAACTCGAATTGCGTCCTCAGCTAAAGTCTTGGGCAATGTCTTGGTTGGAGTTACGGCAAATAGCGTATTTCCGCTTGAGGTTTCTACGTGCGGGGGAGTGACACTACTGCATTAACCGAATCTGGCGCATGTAGGCGACCATTCGTACGTGTGCAGCTACATACAACAAAGGATAAAAGTGCAAATGTTGCGTGCTGCAGCGTATTTGTGTTCCGTTCAACGCCAGAGGTGAAACATGGCGTGCTGTTACAGCGACGCCACCTGTTTCCTGTTACACATCTCCTCTTCCGCGAACGAGGACTGCCGTTCTTGGGAAGGAACTACCACGCAGCAGACAAATTGAGACATCATCTGTAGGAAGCAGGACAAAATATGTTTCTTGATATTTTTTCTGGAGTAGAGAATGTTTCATCATGGGACAGAAATATTTCTTATTCCGATATTTCGTCTAATAATCGCAAGATTAGTTGGTGACAGAATTAAAACAATTTAGTACAATATCGTGTAGTAAATGAGCGTGCATCAGAGATAGACAGTCGGTAAAAAGGGCGTCAGTCATAGAAAAACTTCATGCGCCCAGGAATAAAAAATAGCAAGCAACACTGCTTACGAGTTATGTGGCTGCTTATTAAAATTGATGGCGTGTGTTAAAACAGCAGGCAGTGAGGGTACCGGAATAAAAATCCCTCTGAGAGCCCAGATGTGAAGTAAGTGGTTTCCGTGGTCTTTGGAGCTGAAAACAAGCGTCTCGGTTGCCAGATTGTCTGGTAACTGTATTTTCACGGGTTTCTTGACCATTAAATCCAACAGGTTTAGGCTTTTACGAGTATCTTGACTTTCCCGTAACCCACAGAATGCTAACAGAATGTTGCGTCCCAGTGGAGTTGAGTCTACGTTGCCTGGCATTCTAACATATGCCATTCATTTTAATAATTAATCACGTAATTCATAGCCGTTGTGGCTTTGCTGAATCGGCTTGCTATATTTTGTTCTTAGACGCATAAAGTGTTATCTGTTTCTCTGTGTCTATGGTCTATAAATTTACTCTCTTGTTGCCAACTGTCTTATCTCTAGCGCACTCGCATATGTCAAGTGGTTTTAACTCTTTCATTGGCTCACCTTGCAGATAGTCGTACGGTAACAAGGCGGAATGTTGGAAGAAGAAATGTTGCTGTTCAGGATGTACTCGTGAAAGGAACATACTACAATCTCCTACGTTTCGCTCACATAGGGATCGTGAGGATAAGATTAGAATAATTACTACAAGCACAGAGGCGTTCAAACAATAATTCTTCTCACTTTCCATACGTGAATGGAATGGGAAGAAACCCTAATAACTGGCACAATGGGACGTACCCTCTGCCATGGACCTCGTGGTGGTTTGTAGAGTATAGGTGTAGATATAGATGTAGGAAAATGACGAAGTATGACTTAATACAATATTTTAAGTTATATGAACGTGGAGACACTACCGGAAGAAAAAGTAGCTTCTTGACCGATACCTTCCAATAAATATGTAAATGATCTGACAGATAATTGTATACAGGAAGGTACGAACTGCAACAAGTCGGAAAAATATCAGCGCTTTGTGCTAAAAGTTGCAGCTGAGGCTCAACATAAATAAATTTAATGTAACGCGTAAAAGTAACGATCAGAACCCATATCGGTTGACTCCATGAAAGGCGATCAAACACTGGACCCAATTACAGTTGTTAAATATCTAGAGCATCTGCACAATGTTTAGTTCTTGTGCAATAAATAATTGAAAGTGTTCCCGGGCTTTATGTACATCCTGGACTTTATGTACAGGCTCTAGAAGTTTGTAAAGGGAATTCCCGAACACTTTTAGATGCAAACGTTGAAATTATTGTCATTTAAGTTTTATATATATATATATATATATATATATATATATATATATATATATATATATATATAATATATATTTTATATATATTCAGAGACGCAAAGTTCATGACTCACGTTAGAGGTGCTCAGCTCAGTATGGGCACCATCTGTGATGCGGCAAACGGCAATACATGCATCCAATTTATTGAAGTCACTACTGCTTGCCGCTCCGGAAAGCACAACAGCACCCTGCTTTGTAAAACTTTTCATTTGGTTGTCTTTATGCAGGCGCAAACTACTTGGACGCGACTAGACGGAGTAGCTGTATACATCTCATGGCTTCCGCCCCTACTGAAGCGCTCTGTCTTCGAAACGGTGCGTACTGCAAACAGGAACTTGTAGAGGTACTCGGCCCACTGATATGTGTTATTTTTCTGTACGTCTTGTAGTTTCCGCCCAGTCGTCCTCTGAAACCCCAGAGGTTCTGCAGCCGATTTCATTGACCTATCCTGTGCCTACGAAACGGTCCGGAGAGAGGGCCTATTGGTAAAATTGTACAACCTATTCCGCCGCAAAGCTTTTCTCCAGCTTGAGACTGAAAAACTCAGCGACAGAACCTTTCAAGAAATGTTAAAAGGAAATAAAGCAAATTCCAAAGCCTGCAGAACGGCCTTCTGCAGGTTTCCGTTCTGACCCCACTTTTGTTCAACATCTGCATGTCGAACATCCCAATCACAACGTCTCGAAATTCCACGAATGCAGATGATATAGCCATAGCCACACAAAGCGCGAAGTTATCCCAAATAGCGGACACACTTACTCAAGACCCCCAAATAATAACTGGATGTTTTAGAAAATGGGGACTTAAGACAAATCCGAATGAAACAGAAGTTTAGGCTTCCGTCTAAATAACGGACACGCCCAAAATTCAGCTGAGAATATACTCCGAAGGAACCATTTAAGACAATCCATAATGTAAATGTCTAGCAGTGACGCTCGATCGAACATTGTCCTACAAACAATATCTGGAAGAAGTCGCAGCTAAAGTAAAAACCAGAACACATATAATCCATACATTGGCAAATACGTCTTGAGAACCAGCATCGTCTCTCTGGTTTACTCAGCTGCTGACGTCCAACTCACCCAAGCAATAAAATTAGCTACAGGAATGATCAGGATTACTCCCACTCAATGGCTACCCATTCGGAGCCCCAGACCAGGCGTCTTGCTGCTGTAAGATCTCAGCTTAAAAAATGGTCTAATAAGCTAGTATTGCATATTTACACCAATTCTTTCCAACTTACCAACTAAAATACGGGATTTAGACTGAAATCAAGATATTCGCTAATGACAACAGCAACACAGCTTCGGAACATTACTGTAGACATACACTGACAAGCACTTGGAGGCAAGAAGTCACATACTTAACCCTACAGGACCCGAAAATCAAAGCCGCCGGTTTCGGCCAGGGGAGAAGGGTATAGACTATAGAGCAACCTCAACAGAAACCGCACTGGTCAGGGAATATATTGTTTATCACTGTTTCACTGGGAAATGGCCGAAAATCCTTCATGTGTAAAGTGTGAAACCAAAGAACAAACAATCTTCGAATGCCCAAAGTCTCGCTTTGAAGTGTCGCGGCGAGAAATTCACGACTTTACGCTTGCGGCACTGCCTTGGCTGAAAAACTGTAAGCTGTGGCTGCGATGTATTTGTATTCATTTTTTAAATTTCTCCCTTTATCCACATTTATCCTTGTTTGTGCACTTCCTGTGTCTATACGTTATGTACGTGTTATTCATGAAACAATGTGTAATGTTCATACGAAATAATAATAAAAAAGACTTATGGATCAACCTATATTTAGAGAAGTGCGTCATAGTTATCTTCTTTCTTTCGCTTCTTGTACTAGACAATAGTACGACTGAATTCCCATGTTCAGTTGACAATCTTCCCGCTGTTCGTGTTTAGTTAAGATTTGTGCCTGAAGCTGCTACTTTAATTCTGAGTGCACGAAAAATAACATAATTGTAGGAGTAATAAGTGACGAAGTCTTCAGGTTCAAATGTAAGAGATGGAGATCAAAAGGCAGTAATTTATCTGGATTTCGTTCTCTTTTTAACACTGTCCCTTGTCACTCGTCCCTTATTCAGAGCGTTTTAGTCACACACTATACCTTAGAGGTATGGATCTATATAGCGGAAAATCGTCTTTGTTTCTGCCAGATAAAGTTTCAACTTTCTCTGTATGCAGTGTCTCACCTAACTCTGCCACCTCAAATATCTTTGGAACAACAATAGATATTCAAAAACGGTTTTCACCAGCATGAACGTACGGCAGGGGCTTAGGAACCAAATACTATGCGAAATTTTAAAACGTAAACAAATAATATTTTCAACACAAACTTGTGTATTTTTAAATGGACACCCCCTGTTATTTCGTATGCAATCAATAGCATGAAAAATCACAAAAATAATGGCGTTGGTTGCATCGCAATATGTCAATTACATTCCGCGACACTGCGAAGCGAAGTTGACGCTTGAAATAAATGAAGTGCACAGCTAGCGAACGTCCTTGAGACTCAAGCGTGTACGTCACGCTGGTCGTGTGAGGTTAGCACCCCTTTTTAAGAAATATACATTTTTTTCACAGTTCTTGATAGATGTACCATAGTTCTAGAGTTCTTTGTACAAAATTTCAATAGTTCTGCAGAATTAAGCGACGAAAACAACAATACTCGAAAAAATTTTCGTATCTAAAACATTCTTTGGCAATTTCCGCAAAATGTAAATAAGTACAAGAGTTCTGAGCACAGTTCTGAACAGAGCTCCAAGAGTTCTTTCGAAAATCCAAGTAACACTTTTTTGTGCAGCTAATAGTTTACGAGATAATTGCATTTTAATGAGAAAATCTTTTCACTTACTGTGAAGTTGGCACCCTTTTTTTCAGAAATGTCTATTTTTTTCAGAGTTCTTGATAGATATGGCATAGTTCTAGAGTTCTTTGTACAAAATTTCAATAGTTCTGCAGAATTTAGCGAAGAAAACAACAATATTCGAAAAAATTTTCGTATCGATAACATTTTTTGTCAATTTTCGCAAAAATTAAACTTGTACAACAGTTCTGAGGACAGTTCTGAACAGAACACCAAGAGCTCTATCGAAAATCCCAAAAACAGTTTTCTATGGCGATAATGGTTTGAGATAAATTGATTTAATATGGGACACACTTTCTCTACGGAAAATATAAATATATTCGTACAACAGTTCTGATGACAGTTCTGGACACCATGTGAAGAGTTCTATCGAAAATCCTAGTGCATTTTTTCGTGCAGGTAATAGTTTAAGAGGTAATTGCAACTTAATTAAGAATTCCCTAAGAGCTCCTACTGTGAAGCTGGCACCCTTTTTTTCAGAAATATATATTTTTTTCAGAGTTCTTGATAGATAAGTCATAGTTCTAGAGTTCTCTGTACAAACTTTCAATAGTTCTGCAGAATTTAGCGAAGAAAACAACAATCCTCGAAAAATTTTCGTATCGAAAACATTCTTTGGCAATTTCCGCAAAATGTAAATAAGTACAAGAGTTCTGAGCACAGTTCTGAACAGAGCTCCAAGAGTTCTTTCGAAATTCCAAGTAACATTTTTTACTGCAGCTAATATTTTACGAGATAATTGCATTTTAATGAGAAAATCTTTTCACTTACTGTGAAGTTGGCACCCTTTTTTTCAGAAATATATATTTTTTTCAGAGTTCTTAATAGATATGTCATAGTTCTAGAGTTCTTTGTACAAAATTTGAATAGTTCTGCAGAATTTAACGAAGAAAACAACAATAGTCGAAAAAATTTCGTATAGCAAACATTCGTTATTAATTTTCGCAAAAAGTAAATTCGGACAACAGTTCTGAGGGCAGTTCTGAACAGAACCCCAATAGTTCTATCGAATATCCTAATTACAATTTTTTGTGCAGCTAACACGTTACGAGATAATTGCAATTTAAGGAGGGAACCTCTTCACTTAATGTGAAGTTGGAATCCTTTTCTTCAGAAATATATATTTTTTCAGAGTTCTTGATAGAAATGTCATAGTTCTAGAGTTATTTGTACAAAATTTGAATATTCCTGCAGAATTAAGCGAAAAAGACAACAATACTCCAAAAAATTTTCGTATCGAATACATTCTTTGTCAATTTTCGCAAAAAGTAAATTCGTACAACAGTTCTGAACAGAACACCAAGAGCTCTATCGAAAATCCTAATAATATCTTTTTGTGGCGATGATAGTTTATACGGTAACTGCTTTGATGTTAGACCCACTTTCTCCACAGAAAAAGTAAATTCGTTCAACAGTTTTGATGAACAGTTCTGGTTAACACCTCAAGACTTCTATCGATAATCATAATAACATTTTTTTTGGTTATAATAGTTTGTATGGTAATTGATTAATTGTGGGGCACACTTACTCAAAAAAAAAAATTATGTCTGTTCGTATGTTCTGATGCCATCTCTGGATAGCATTGTAAGAGTTCTGTCGAAAATACTAGTAACATATTCTGTGCAGGTAATTGTTTACGTAGTAACTGCCTTTATTAAGGAATGCTTATGAGCATTTCCCATGAAGTTTGAACCCCTTTTACGATAAATATACTTTTTTTCATAGTTCTTGATATATATGCAATATTTCTAGATTTCCCTGCTCAAAACACGAATAGTTCTGCAGAATTTCGGGAAGAAAACAATAACTCGGCAAAATTTTGGTATGGTAAAAAATTATTTGTCAGTTTGGAAAAAATAAATTTGTATAACAGTTCTGTTGGCAGTTCTGGATAGCACCGGAAGAGTTGCATTGAAAATGATAAGAACATTTGTGTGGCGATAATAGTTTATACAATAATTGTTTTAATCTGATACTCACTTTCTCTACTATAGCAAAATTCGTAGAATAGTTCTGATGACCGTACTGAATATCACCCACAGAGTTCTACCAAAAACTATAATAACATTATTTGTGACGATGACATTATATGAGATAATTAATGTGGGACTCACTTTTGTCATGTAAAAGTAATAAATTCGTACAAAAGATCTTATGGCATTTCTTAATACGACCCTAAGAGTTCTACCGACAACTGTAATAACATTTTTTGTGGGGATAACAGTTAATGAGATAATAGCATTTTCGAGAGACCCACTTGGTCTACATTATAATTAATTGGCACAACCCTTTTGCTGACAGTTCTGGATAGCACCGAAAGAGTTCTTTTAAAAACCCTCATAACATTTTTATGGTGCCAGTAGATTATGAGCTTCTGTAAAGTTTGGAAGGTAGGAGACGAGATACTGGCAGAAGTAAAGCTGTGAGACCGGGCGCGAGTCGTGCTTCGGTAGCTCAGATGGTAGAGCGCTTGCCCGCGAAAGGCAAAGGTCCCGAGTTCGAGTCTCGGTCGGGCACACAGTTTTAATCTGCCAGGAAGTTTCATATCAGCGCACACTCCGCTGCAGAGTGAAAATCTCATTCTAGATTATGAAATAGATTGTGTGTTCACTCTGCAGTGGGTGTGCGCCGATGTGAAACTTACTGGCAGATAAAAACTGTGTGCTGGACCGGGTCTCTAACCCCAGGCTATGACGAAGGAATATCGTCACAATATCCTTTCGTCCAGGAGTGCTTCTTCTGCAATTTTCGTAGGACAACTTTTACGAAATTGGGAACGCAGGAGATGAAGTACTGCTGGAAGTACAGCTATGAGGACGATCGTAAATTCTCACTTTTATTTTGGAAAACCGAAAATCGAAAACCCGGATGTATATTCTACTAAATACAAAAAGTCTAAATGTTCAGCACTATACAAATGCCAGTACACCTTCTTAAGACTGACTGTAGTAACTGTAGGTGGAAGCGTGGGATGTGCATGCTTAGATGATTCAAGGAGAGAAGGCTCGTCAGTGCAAAACAAACAGATGGCTGAGAGAGCAGATACATTCACACGCGCCACTAACCAGATGGTGTCACACCTGTCGAGAATCGCACCAGAGGTACAATGAGCTGTGGTGGAGTGCTGTTGGCGTGGTTACTATGCAACTTACTTGATGGGCATCAATACACCGTTATATTAATGTACAATACTTGAGAAACAATGTCATTCACACACTCCGAGTTCCTTATCACTCAGTACTAGACTAAATTACCGGCCTAGTGATAAGCAGCCTATGTACCTCACCGACTACACATCTTCGTGTTATAAGAAAAAAAGAGAAAAATACCAAGGGACACAAAATATGAATCCGGATAAACCGGAAATCCGGATTACTGAGGACCAAATAAACGAGGTCCTTATTTACAAATTTCGAACTTCTTATTAACTTTAATACTGTATCCCCTCAACATAATAACACCTCTATCAGTCATGTATTGAATTAGGATTTAAACATACTACTTAGTTCGTTTGTACAATATATTCAGTAAATATACTTACATTTCTATACATTGTAAAGACTTTTAACTCTCGCTGTAGTGTAACTCATCAAACTTCCACACTTCCTTTCTAACTAGAACAAATGTTTGCAACAATATTAACGACAGCAATTTCAAATTTATTCGTTACACACAGCACATGTTTTTGTGTATCCTAGCGTCTGGTGATGTTGCCACATAACTTTCATCCATGAGGGTCCTGGGCATATTTTTAGCTGTTAGTGGGTCCTGGATCTCATGAGAGCTCAAAACAACTACTGTTTTACGTAATAAAATTCATCTGGTTCTTCCAGATTCTAAAAATATACATTTCATGTATGCCTTTCATTGTTGTATGATTCAGTATCGACGCTAATGCTCTCTTGATGAGATATGAGCCGATTGCTCGTTTTTATCCACTGTGCCCTTTCGTATTTCATTTCAGCGATTAATTTATTTGTTTATCAACGTAGTAAGTAGTACAAAGCTAATCCAGAATGTAAACTGCACTTAAATTCTGTTTGAACTGTTTAATCGTCAGTGTCCGCTGTCTGAACGTCAAATATCAGATTAATACACTGCGCCTGGTTGCGTTATTTTATAGGAATTTTATTATTTTAAGTGGGAAGTACTAGATAATGTTGAAGAAATACAAAGCATATTGTTCGAAGAGCATAATATTATTCGAAATTTACCTGTACCAATAGGTGCAGCCAAAGCAGCATTTGTGATGCTGTAATTACCTCATAGATAACGATATTTGTCTATTGTAGTTTTGTATTCCAATCAGAATTTTGAGAGCATCAAAGCCTCATTTCAGCGTGAGAGAGGGGTAAAATCAATAGATGATATTGAATTGAAAGCCTTCGTGAGTCTCTTGTTTTTAATTGTTGTTAACAAAAGTAACAGATAAAGCCTGGAAGATCTGTGTGGAACTGATGGTGATGGCATTGAAAAATTTCACCTCGCAAATGAACATAAAACGTTTCAAATTTATTCTGGAGAGCCTTAGATTTTACAGTCGCGCTATTCGTGATGAAAGGAGACAATTAGACAAGCTAACAGCTATTCGGGAAATATTTACTGTGTTTGTACGCATCTACCACAAATCTTACACCCTTGGAGAAAATGTTACAGTAGACAAGAAGCTGGAAGGATTCTGTGGAAGGTACAGTTTTCGCCAATATGTATCAATCAAAACAAACGAGTATGGATTCTTAAGTGTGGATTCTTAAGTATTTTACCTGTACAATTTGGAAATATACGCTGTGTTGCAACCAGAAGGATTTACCAACTAACCAATAAATATTTTGATGTTCTTCTGTGACTGTGTAAACCTATATATCAGTCAGCTCGAAATGTGAAAGCGGACAACTGGTTTACTAGTACTGGAATGATAATAGAGCTATGAAGGGAGAATTTTTCTTTTGTTGGCATGATGAAGAAAAACAAGTGTGGAGATTTCTCTAGAGTTTGCAATCAGTAAAAGAAGGGCTGCCCACATTTCCTTTTTTGGCTTCCACAAGACTGAACTCTAGTTTCCTCCGTACCTAAAAAGGGGAAGTGAGTGATCCAGGCATCACGTTTGCATGAAGATAATTCGATAGATGCTGACATTGTAGATAAACGGAAGCCATCCACCGTAAATTTTACAATAGCGTTAAGTGTGGTATTTTCACAGCGGATAAGCCGAATGCTTTGTACAACGTTGCAAGAAATGTGCGCCGCTGGTCAATGGCTGTATTTTTGTAATGATCAGTACAGTTGGAATCTATGCACAAGTGATTTATTGTGGCAACAGTAAGAATTGTATCAGAAGGAAAGGGTTCCTGAATCAGCTATGTTATACAATGTTGTCTTCTTCGCTAAATTCTGCAGAACTATTGAAATTTTGTGCAGAGAACTCTAGAACTATGACTTATCTATCAAGAACTCTGAAAAAAATATATATTTCTGAAAAAAGGGCGCCAGCTTCACAGTAGGAGCTCTTATGGGGTTCTTAATTAAGTTGCAATTACCTCTTAAACTATTACCTGCACTAAAAAATTCTGCTAGGATTTTCGATAGAACTCTGCACGTGGTGTCCAGAACTGTCATCAGAACTGTTGTATTTATATTTTCTGTAGAGAAAGTGTGTCCCACATTAAATCAATTTATCACAAACTATTATCGCCATAGAAAAATGTTATTAGGATTTTCGATAGAGCTATTGGGGTTCTGTTCAGAACTGTCCTCAGAACTGTTGTACAAGTTTAATTTTTGCGAAAATTGCCATAAATTGTTTTCGATACAAAAAATTTTTCGAGTATTGTTGTTTTCTTCGCTAAATTCTACAGAACTATTGAAATTTTTTACAAAGAACTCTAGAACTATGGCATACCTGTCAAGAACTGTGAAAAAATATACATTTCTGAAAAAAAGGGTGCCAACTTCACAGTAAGTGAAAAGATTTTCTCCTTAAATTACAATTATCTCATAAACTATTAGCTGCACAAAAAAGTGTTACTTGGATTTTCGAAAGAACTCTTGGAGTTCTGTTCAGAACTGTGCTCAGAACTGTTGTACTTATTTACAGTTTGCGAAAATTGCCAAAGAATGTTTTCGATACGAAAATTTTTTCGAATATTGTTGTTTTCGTCGCTAAATTCTGCAGAACTATTCAAATTTTGTACAAAGAACTCTAGAATTATGGCACATCTATCAAGAACTCTGAAAATAACATACATTTCTGAAAAAAAGGTGCCAACTTCACAGTAAGTGAAAAGATTTTCTCCTTAAATTGCAATTATCTCGTAAACTACTAGCTGCAAAAAAAAAAAAAAAATGTTACTTGAATTTTCGAAAGAACTCTTGGAGCTCTGTTCAGAACTGTGCTCAGAACTCTTGTACTTATTTACATTTTGCGGAAATTGCCAAAGAATGTTTTCGATACGAAAATTTTTTCGAGTATTGTTGTTTTCTTCGTTACATTTTGCAGAACTATTGAAATTTTGTGCAGAGAACTCTAGAACTATGGCACATCTAACAATAACTGTGAAAAAAATGTATATTTCTCGAAAAAGGGGTGCTAACTTCACACGACTTGTGTCAGGGGCTCACACAATGGGAAGGTATGCACAATCTACAAAAATAAACAAGTAAACGTCCAAAGCAAAGTTACATTTTTCAAACTGTAAATGTATGTTTATTCTAGCGAAATGACAACTAGAGCTACATTTAGAGGTAACACATTTGAATTCACTTTGCTAAACACGTTTACTGGTGCCCTGTCGCCCACAGAAACTGTATTGTTGTGCATTACATCCAGCATAGAAAATACACCCACATCTTGAGCAATGAAACTATGTCACGTCAACATATATGTTCGAAATGCCCTTCGTTTGCATCAGTACACGTTTGCAGACGGGTAACGAGGGAGTGTTGCACAGACTAGAGTTTCTACAGATATTGCCGCACACGCCGCAGTAATACGATGTTGCATACCCTGTAATGTCGTGGGTTCTTGATACACTCTGTCTCTCCTGCGCCCCAGAGAAAGAAGTCTAATGGTGTCAAGTGGGGGGACCGTGCTGGCCATCGCACAGTACATCCCCGCCCCATTCACCTATTTGGAAATGTTGCATGTAGGACGTCTCTGGCAACTTTTGCATTGTGTGCGGGACGTTCGTCATGTTGGAACCACTCTGATAGACGAGTTTCCAATTCTAGATCATCCACGAGGAGCGCTAGTGTGTGTTGAAGAAATGATGCATATCTCAGTCCATTCAATGTTTCACGGTAAAAATAGGTACCTACAATGCAGATAGCAATGGTACCGCAGCAAACATTGTCGTTGATGAACAACTTGGCGAATCCAGTGGGGATTTTGCACGAACCAGTAGTGCATGTTCCGCAGATTCACATTACCATGATTTGTAAATGAAGCCTGGTCCGTAAACCATTTATTGCTTAGGAATACTGGATTACATTGCAACTGCTGAAATGCAAAACGACAGAATGCAATGCGGGATTCAAAGTCATTCCCGTACAGTTCTTGGTGCAGTGAGATATGGAACGGATGAAACTAATGCCGAAGAAGGTTCTGCACACACTACTGTGGCTTATTCCTACACATCGTGCAATTTCTCGTACACCCACCTGAGGATTGTGCGCTACAGCAGCCAGAACAACAATTTCATTTGCGTTGCCAGTCGCTGGCGTTGTACGCCGACGTTTTGTGGGAGCCCAGCTTCCTGTTTCGGCGAGTGTCTTGCAGATGTTGCCAATGGTTCGAAGTGACGGACACCGCCGATCTGTGTAACGTTCAGCATAAAGTGTCACAACTGCAGTTGCACTTCTGTGACATTCGCCATAAATTAAAATAATATCTAGTTTTTCTTCATTACTGAAGGCCGGCATATCGACTAGATGACGGCAAATGTAACAAGCCACAAGAAAACAGGTTTTAATGTGGCAACGTATGTGAATTACGTTACAGTATGAGGACAGTTCAGCAGACCAGATTAGGAGACACGTGTACACTGAAGGTAGAGCATGCAGTGGTGATATTGGTATGTTTACGGCAGGATACAGACGCCAGTGTAGGCAACCCCTGCTCTGAGCACAGTGCTATATGCAATGCATTATGTCAGAAACTGTGACGCCATTGCTATCCTTTACAACCTACATATTTCAGAACTTATGAGGTCTAGAAACGTGAAACCAAGTGTGTTACCACTAATTGTACCTCTAGTTACCATTTTGCAACAATAAACATTATGCGCAGGACATCCATCATTCTGATACCTCATTATTTCACACGTTATAAGAGGCGGACCGGTTCAAGTGTGGTCAAGCTCAAGAAGGGGCTAATCTATCTTCCTTTAGGAGTGCCATCAATGAAATATGGGCCAGTCATATGTTGTCGTACAATACCACACCATACATTAACACTCCACTGACACAGTATGTCAATCACATCACGATTACCGGCAGCATGAGGTGCACGCTTGAGTCTCAGGACGTGCGCCAGTTGTGCGCTTCATTTATTTCAAGCGTCAATTTCACTTCGCAATTTATCGGTATGGAATTGACGTATTGTGATGCAACCAACGCCTTTGTTTTTGTGATTTTTCATGCTATTGGTTGCATACGAAATAATATGGGGCGTCCATTTAAAAATACACAAGTTTGCGTTGAAAATAGTATTTGTTTACGTCTTAAAATTTCGCATAGTATTTGATTTCCTAAGCCCCTGCTATACGTTCATGCTGGTGAAAACCGTTTTTGAATATCTATTGTCATTCCAGAGATATTTGGGGGTGGCAGAGTTAGGTGAGACACCCTGTATAAAGAAATGTGCATCATCTACACCGACGGAAATGTTCGTAAAAATTTCGAAATGTTCTTGACCTATTTACTTCAAATTTTTATACGATGCTCTAATAAACATTTGGAAGGTCATATTCTATATATTTTATTGTATATAATACATAAACAGACTGATGGAAGAAATCGAAACACCAAAAAATAGTTAATGTAGACTAATGCAATTTCGGGAACACATTAGTCTAGATAAAATATTTAAGTGATTACAGTTGCAGGTTCACAGGTTACTGTAAGCGCGAGGTGAGCCATGGAAAATGTGAAATGTTGACACATTAATAACCGGTGTAACAGCCAGAATGTTGAATGCAAACATGCAAACGAGCATGCACTGTGTTGTACAGGTACCGGATGTCAGTTTGTTGGATGGAGTTTCGGTCGGTCAGTGCAGGGACAATTAATGCTGTTTGTGGATGACGCTGGCGTTGTCAACCGACGATGTCCCATATGCGCTCGATAGGAAAAAGATCTGGTGATCGAGCAGGCCAAAGCAACATGTCGTCACTCTGCAGAGCATGTTGGGTTACAAAAGCGGTATGTGGACGAGCGTTATCCTGCTGGAAAACACCCCCTGGAATGCCGTTCATGAGTGGCAGCACAACAGGTTGTATCACCAGATTGACGTACGTATTTGCAGACGGGGTCGATGGATAGCCAGGAGAGTGCTTCTGCCGTCATACCAAATCGCACCCAGACCATAACTCCAGGTGTAGGTCCAGTGTGTCTAACACTCAGACAGGTTGGGTGCAGGCCCTCAACTGGCCCACTTCTAACCAACACATGGCCATCTTTCATCAGAAAACACGACAGACTTCCAACCTGACCTCCAATGAGCTCTCGCTTGACATCACAGAAGCATGTACCTAGAACGCACGTTACAGGGTGCGTGACTCGGAGCTGTCCTTGAAATAATCTATCTGCAACAGATCGTTGTGTCACTGTAGTGCCAACTGCTGCTCAAGTTGCCGCTTTAGACGCCGTACGCATGCCAGAGCCGTACGCCGAACACTATGGTCTTCCCTCTCGGTGGTGCCACTTGGCCGTCCGGAGCCCGGTCTTTTTGTGACCGTACATTCTCGTGACCACTGCTACCAGCAGTCATGTACAGCGGCTTCTGCAGTATTGCAGAAGGAACATCCAGCTTCTCGTAGCCCTGTTACACGACCTCGTTCAAACGCAGTGAGGTGCTGATAATGGCCTCTTGTCGCCTTAAAGACATTATTGACGAACATCACCTCATCCCGACCAACCTCAGAAGTAACTAACGCTCAAGACCGATATAGCGTGTATTTAAAGCAAACATGATTTGTCCTCATAGTGGCGCTACAAGCGTCACTGTTATGCGAGTGACGCGAAAACTGAATAGACATCATCTTTCAGATGTAGAAACAAGGCTACCAACTTCCGTTTACGCCACACCTTCTTGGCGTTGCGATTTGTTATCCGCGGTGCATACGATAGCATACTTAGTGATAGCAAGCTTGTTACTCACTACTGCTGCATTTTGCTTTGTTGACCTGTTGTTGCGTTTACTCTGAAATGACTCTTTTTCTAAGGTGTTTTCGTTTCTTTTTCGCTTCCGATCTGCTGTTATCTATACGGAGTTTCAGTGCCTGTGTTATGAAGAAGTACGATGTAGTGTTCCTTAGGATTTCTTCATACTACTGGCACTGCAATTTCGCAATTGTCGGCAGATACCGGGCCTGCGACTTGCAAATAAGATATCTTCCCTGTACGGGAATAACATTAATGGGATGTACGTGTACAGGTATGACACAGGGGCGACAACATATGGAAGTTTGGGTTTGGCTGTCAGTCGTGCATGGACAGCCGAAGCGGAAATCCGAGCCCAAGTCCGGCACAAATTTTCATTGTCGTCATTCCATTGTACATCTGGAGGTGGTTCATTTCACAAATGCAGGTATATTTCTTGGCAGTTATATATGTTTGTTTCAATTGGACTCGTGTTACTGTCAATCTACATTTATTTTACTTTACCAATGTTTCTGTATGTTTTCTATACCATCGTGTGCTTCATATACAGCTGCATTCTTATTTACTATTAGCCTGATGTTAGACATTACAAATACATACGATTTGATTCTCGTAGCTGTTTCAGAAGGCTCTATTTTTGCATTCGCCACAGCTGCAGGCCCACACTAAATAGCAAACCATTTACTAATTTAAATTCGGAGAAATCCATGTTCCAACACCGATTGTGGTTATTACTTCATTCCTTTACTGGCTGTCCGTGGTTTCCTCAAAGTACTGAGGTCTTTTTGAGGTATTGTTTCCTTCAGTAACATCACACCCAAGTCCCTCCCTATTTTTTTGAGGGGTCTACCATGAAAAAATGGAAGTGAGCGTACGGCATTGTGGGCCGGGTGTCCCCTATTCGGGGAAGTTCGGCCGCCGACGGCAAGTACTTATTGCATTCGACGCCACATTGGGCGACTTGCGCGTCGGAGATGGGGATGAAATGATGATAACACAACACCCAGTCGCTGAGCGCAGAAAATCTCCTGCCCCAGCCGGGAATCGAACCCAGGCCCCTTGGCGTGGCATTCCGCCACGTTGACCACCCAGCTAACGGGGGCGGATGGGGTCTACCGTGAGAGATAGATTCAGCCGCCTAACTGGAATGGTTATCTCCTTTTGTCCACTCCGCTGCAAATTACGTGTATTTTGTCGTAAGTGTAACTGTTGCTTGTAGACTACTGTGACGAGAGTGTATAGAGTTTTAATGATGTGTTTTTGTTGTAGATAATGAGAAGAAAGATGAGGGAGAGTGAAATGATTTGCCGCCACATAAATTACTCCTTTGAAATGCCACCGGGTATGGCGCCGAAAATAACTAGCATATTCTACGGGTGGATCGCTTTCAATACAACACCGTTCAACACGCTTTAGACAAGTATGTTCTAAGGAAGATCTTAAAGGGTTGGAAAGAACCACCGTGGTTTAAGAGCCGTATTAGGTAACTGCTACGTAAACAGAGAGAGTTTCATCACAGGTTCAAGAGAAGCCAAAACCTAGCTGACAAAGAAAAGCTGAAAGAAACGTAAGGAGAGCGATGGGAGAAACGTTCAACGGCTTTGAAGGAAAAATTTCGTCTACCAGTCTGACTAAAAAGCTTAAGAGCTTCACAAGCTGCGACATCGTCGCGAAAAAACAGTGACCCGTATATGTAATAAGTTTCCTTTAATTTACGTCTATGGTCACAAACTTTTTGTTAACAGATTGCCGGTTTCCGTCTTTAATGACCGTCATCAGATCTGTAGCAAAAATGGGAAAAACGTAACTACACTCGCAAACTGTATACAGCTTAAGAACAATACATAGACCATAATGAAAAGTAGTTCTAACAAAATTTGCATTTGTGCGCTTTAAATACGAAGAGGCATACCTGTTTCATAAAAACGAAGTCCTAATGTACTACAGCCATAGTGGCATCGTCAAATGTTAAATGCGGAATCGGCACCAGCATCGTCAAATAGATATAAATAACATCACATGCACGAGTCATGTTGTCAGTAAAACTACTGTTTAAAACAAGCTGCCGTACAGTAGCCACAAGATGTTTGTGTTGTAAGTTCACCAGATGTCGCTAATGTCGGCATACACTAGTTTTCAATAATTAATTGAAACAGCGAAAATAAAGGAGGATCCAATAGTTGAAGTCCGTAATAAGCTTATGACGTATAAAATGCATTACAGTAATAAAAAGCAATAAAAAGAAGAACACGATAAAAGCAATATTGTTAAAAAGAGGAAGAGTTAAGAAACAGTGGTTGACATGTGCTCTATTGCCAATATTCTAGATAACGACATAAATATTAAACACCGTTGATAGTGCACCGGTTAATATTAAACAACCATAAAACAAATCGCTAAAGGAGCCACAAATGAAAGAAAACATAGTGCTGCACATAATCAGCACCCTCTGTTAGCGCTAACGCCAGAATTCCGCACAGGCGGGAAGTGGTTGGAGGAACGTGACCGGCAGAGGGCCCCTCGTACCCTACGGCACTCCGTTGCAAGAAAAGAATTATAAAATTCCGTAACAGTGGATGATCCACATTATCTGATTACAATACAAACATCTTGTGGCTACTGTACGGCAGCTTGTTTTAAACAGTAGTACTACTGACAACATGACTCGTGCATGTGATGTTATTTATATGTATTTGACGATGCTGGTGCCGATTCCGCATTTAACATTTGACGATGTCACTATGGCTGCAGTACATTAGGAGTTTGTTTTTATGAAACAGGTATGCCTCTTCGTATTTAAAGCGCACAAATGTAAATTTTGTCAATTCTACTTTTCATTATGGTCTATGTACTGTTCTTAAGCTGTATACAGTTTGCGAGTGTAGTTATGTTTTTCCCATTTTTGCTGCAGGTCTGATGATGGTCATTAAAGAACGAAACCGGTAATCTGTTGACAAAAAGTTTGTGACCATAGACGTAAATTAAAGGAAACTTAGCTTAAGAGCTTTTCGTCGTACATAAGATCAGTAACCGGTTCGAAATCATCTGTTCAGTCACTCTGTTGCCGTGTTGGCTCGCAGAAATAGCCGGAATCTCCTTAAAACTGTTCGCACATGATGTGGTTATCTATAAGAAAGTAGCAAGGCCACAAGACAGTATCGATTTGCTGAATAATCTACAGAGAACATGAATAGTGCAGACTCTGGCAGTTGACTTTGCACTTAAACAAATGTAATATATTAATAAGCACATATAGGAATGGAATCCGCTACTGTACAACTACACTACTGATGACAAACCACTGGGAACAGTATCTAGTGTAAAATATGTAAAAGTAACTATCCACAGCGACATTAAATGGACTGACCACATACAAAAAAATAGTACCAAAGGCAGGTACCAGACTGAGATTCGTGGGGCTAATCTTAAGCAAAAGTAACTCTTCCACAAAAGAACTGGGTTACAAGGGGCTTGTTCGACCGATTCTTGAGTGTTCATCAGTGTGGGACCCTGACCAGGTGGGACTGGTAGAACAGGCAGAGGAGGACCGATGAAGAGGGGCGCGTTTCGTCACTGGATGTTTTGGTCGGCGCGAGGGCGTTAGAGAATGCTCAACGAACTGAATTTGGAACTAAATCCTGAACCCGGCACAAAATCAAATGATCTGAAAGCTTAACGTCACCTCCTCTCCTCCTCTTGCGTCACAAATTCTGGTGATAACTTATTTCACTTGCAGGATTCGAACATCACTGTACGTTATCAGCTTAGAATACAAAGGCGAAGGCGGGTTTATTTTTTTCACTATAAGGGGCTGCTAATGCCGACTTGTTTCCTTTCACGTTTTGTGTAAAGTATAATACTTTTATAGATAAAATATTACAGATACTATGAGTTATCCTGTCTTTTGCGAATTCGGAAGATAGTCTTCAAAAACGAAACGAGAAGATGATAACTAATTACTTATAATCTCCTTGGGAGAACTTCCCTTCATTTCAACGTAGGACATTCTCTGCGGCTAACAAGTGAGTCTGTCAGCTAAAGAAACAATGATCGATTTGATTGTGTCGCGGTTTGCTGAAGAAGGTTTGTAATGATGGGAGCTCGAAAGACTACAGCAGAGATTGAATTTTGGGCGTGTGAAAGATTTAGTCCAGTAGGCTCTTTCACGTCGCAGTGCCGCCGTGACAGGTGTGTACAGAACGAAGTAGGCGATCGTGTCCCGCCAGATGTAGCGAAAAGGGGCCGCAGCTGTTTGCGAGTATGAAAAACAGTCGAGGAAGTGGCAGAGTAGGTTTGGAGGTTAATGACTGATCAGTATCAGAGTCAACAAGGCAAAGAACATACTGAGGTGACAAAGAGTGAGCTTCTCTAATCCGTCACTGCACACGGCTGTGCACGGTACCAACAAGTTTCAAAAAGCCGTGTGCGACATGCGGTTTTTCAGGGGATCATATCTCGGGTTTTGTTGATCACAAAGATAAGAGGTCAACTGTTTCGGATAGCTCATGGCCTGGTGACCGTTTGTGTACCTATCGAAAAAACGGGCGTACTGTATCTATCCTATAGTACAGGTTCAAAATTTAAATGTTATACACTTCCTCCATCTCAGGCAAATTGAGCAAGTAGGTTGGTTCTCTTGGATTAGGTGTGGTCTAGTATGTAGCTTAGGCAGGTTATAAAAGCATCATTTGCTCATGGGCCGCTCCTGAGAAAACTCCGAAAAACCATAATTTTTAGTACCAAAAGTAAAAATTGTGAGTATGGCCAACAGGGACAAAAATGGGCTAAAAGGGATCTTAACATGCCTTAAAGGAATTTAAGACGCCTTAAAAGAATTTAAAATGACTCAAAAATTAAGCAAAACTGGAAAAATAGCAAATTCATTAAATATTTCTAATAACATTTTTACTCTTGTAAGATATAAGTCATAAGCCTGATGTTTTCAATGAACTGCGATCGATGAGCAAAGTATTCAGAAAATATGTAAAGCAAGGATTTTGTGATAACCTTATATTATGCGTACTTATTTGTTGTTTATATATGCCCAAGTATATAAACGGGTAGAAGTATGTCGATAAACTGTCACTGATTTTCTGACGTGTAGAAAGGGCTTTATATAAACAGCACACCCTAGTGTTGCAGGGAAAAGAAGGGAACCAGCAAAAAATTACTATCGTCAGAGCACGAAAAAGTGAATATGTGCTTCTTCAAAAGACTCTGACAGAAAAGTGGGGTCACCTGTCTCAATCCTCATTCCGCCTTCCTCACCAAAAATTTTGGCATGCTGACGTATTTGCGCTTTTTTGTGATGAAAGAGAGTAGCAGAGAGATGGTGACGGTGGAAGAAGGAAGAGAAGACACTTCCAGCGGGAGGGCAAGAGAAAGAAGACAGCGATGGATGCAGAGAGAACGTGGCAGCGAAAGGGAAAGAGAGATGGGCGAAGGCAATAGCAATAGGATCCAAAGAGAGAAGAGACATTGATGGTCAGCGAGAGACAATGGCAGTAAAACAGAAATAGAGATGGCTGGAAAGAGAAGCAATGACAGCAAAAGAGAGAGGGGCAATGGAAATGAAAAATACAAATGCGTGGAGACTATACATACGCTTGGGAGTTCTGGACAGTCCTAGACCGGCGAACTTTAATCTGTAGGTACAGCGGAAGGCGCATTTAAGGAGCGACAGTTCAGACACGTATGATGGAGACAGTGGCAGTGGGAAAGAAAGACAAAGGGAGACTGTGTAAATGAGAAACAAACAAATGAGAAGACAGTGGGATATATTTTAAATCAATGGGAGAAAAAGGAGACTGTGAGAGAGAGACGTAACAGACAGTGCAATGAGAGAGAGAGATGCTGAGTACGAAGGCTTGGTTGAAAGGAATTAGACTATTCTGTGTGAAAAGAGGGCGAATATGTTCGCATGCCAAAATTTTTAAAGGTGGAATGAGAATTGATATAGCTGGTTCTCGACTTTTCTGTCACAGTCAGTTAAAGAGGAACATATTCTTCTTTTTTGTGCTCCGACAGGTACATTTTTCTCTAGTACTCTGCTTCACGAGAAGTAGGATCAGCGGATGAGGAAATTACACAGTCGACAGTTCGCCACATATCTGCGTTGCTAATGTCGCAAGTTCAAAGCAGCAATGCGGCTCTATAGGTGTCGTCACAACTCTTGACTGTTGGCCTATAACTGAAGGTAAATTTTCCACACGGAACTGTTGCCTTGCAATGCATGTGAGTGTAATGTTTTCGTGCTGTGGAAAGGAAGTTCTGTGTTTCTCGATGCTCTTTCATTATGTTGTTGTTGTTGTTGTGGTCTTCAGTCCTGAGACTGGTTTGAGCAGCTCTCCATGCTACTCTATCCTGTGCAAGCTTCTTCATCTCCCAGTACCTATTGCAACCTACATCCTTCTGAATCAGTTTAGTGTATTCATCTCTTGGTCTCCCTCTACGATTTTTACCCTCCACGCTGCCCTCCAATACTAAATTGGCGATCCCTTGATGCCTCAGAACATGTCCTACCAACCGATCCCTTCTTCTAATCAAGTTGTGCCACAAACTTCTCTTCTCCCCAATCCTATTCAATACCTCCTCATTAGTTATGTGATCTACCCATCTAATCTTCAGCATTCTTCTATAGCACCACATTTCGAAAGCTTCTATTCTCTTCTTGTCTAATTTATTTATCGTCCATGTTTCACTTCCATACATGGCTACGCTCCATAAAATACTTTCAGAAACGACTTCCTGACACTTAAATCTATACTCGATGTTAACAAATTTCTCTTCTTCAGAAACGATTTCCTTCCCATTGCCAGTCTGCATTTTATATCCTCTCTACTTCGACCATCATCAGTTATTTTACTCCCTAAATAGCAAAACTCCTTTACTATTTTAAGTGTCTCATTTCCTAATCTAATCCCCTCAGCATCACCCGATTTAATTTGACTACATTCCATTATCCTCGTTTTGCTTTTGTTGATGTTCATCTTATATCCTCCTTTCAAGACACTGTCCATTCCGTTCAACTGCTCTTCCAAGTCCTTTGCTGTCTCTGACAGAATTACAATGTCATCGGCGAACCTCAAAGTTTTTACTTCTTCTCCATGAATTTTAATACCTACTCCGAATTTTTTTTTTTGTTTCCTTTACTGCTTGCTCAATATACAGATCGAATAACATCGGGGAGAGGCTACAACCCTGTCTCACTCCTTTCCCAACCACTGCTTCCCTTTCATGCCCCTCGACTCTTATAACTACCATCTGTTTTCTGTACAAATTGTAAATAGCCTTTCGCTCCCTGTATTTTACCCCTGCCACCTTCAGAATTTGAAAGAGAGTATTCCAGTTAACGTTGTCAAAAGCTTTCTCTAAGTCTACAAATGCTAGAAACGTACGTTTGCCTTTTCTTAATCTTTCTTCTAAGATAAGTCGTAAGGTTAGTATTGCCTCACGTGTTCCAACATTTCTACGGAATCCAAACTAATCTTCCCCGAGGTCCGCTTCTACCAGTTTTTCCATTCGTCTGTAAAGAATTCGCGTTAGTATTTTGCAGCTGTGACTTATTAAACTGATTGTTCGGTAATTTTCACATCTGTCAACACCTGCTTTCTTTGGGATTGGAATTATTATATTCTTCTTGAAGTCTGTGGGTATTTCGCCTGTCTCATACATCTTGCTCACCAGATGGTAGAGTTTTGTCAGGACTGGCTCTCCCAAGGCCATCAGTAGCTCTAATGGAATGTTGTCTACTCCCGGGGCCTTGTTTCGACTCAGGTCTTTCAGTGCTCTGTCAAACTCTTCACGCAGTATCTTATCTCCCATTTCATCTTCATCTACATCCTCTTCCATTTCCATTATATGGTCCTCAAGTACATCACCCTTGTATAGACCCTCTATATACTCCTTCCACCTTTCTGCCTTCCCTTCTTTGCTTAGAACTGGGTTGCCATCTGAGCTCTTGATATTCATACAAGTGGTTCTCTTCTCTCCAAAGGTCTCTTTAATTTTCCTGTTGGCAGTATCTATCTTACCCCTAGTGAGACAAGCCTCTACATCCTTACATTTGTCCTCTAGCCATCTCTGCTTAGCCATTTTGCACTTCCTGTCGATCTCATTTTTGAGACGTTTGTATTCCTTTTTGCCTGCTTCATTTACTGCATTTTTATATTTTCTCCTTTCATCAATTAAATTCAATATTTCTTCTGTTACCCAAGGATTTCTATTAGCCCTCGTCTTTTTACCTACTTGATCCTCTGCTGCCTTCACTACTTCATCCCTCAGAGCTACCCTTTCTTCTTCTACTGTATTTCTTTCCCCCATTCCTGTCAATTGTTCCCTTATGCTCTCCCTGAAACTCTCTACAACCTCTGGTTCTTTCAGTTTATCCAGATCCCATCTCCTTAAATTCCCACCTTTTCGCAGTTTCTTCAGTTTCAATCTGCAGTTCATAACCAATAGATTGTGGTCAGAATCCACATCTGTCCCTGGAAATGTCTTACAATTTAAAACCTGGTTCCTAAATCTCTGTCTTACCATTATATAATCTATCTGATACCTTTTAATATCTCCAGGATTCTTCCAGGTATACAACCTTCTTTTATGATTCTTGAACCAAGTGTTAGCTATGATTAAGTTATGCTCTGTGCAAAATTCTACAAGGCGGCTTCCTCTTTCATTTCTTCCCCCCAATCCATATTCACCTACTATGTTTCCTTCGCTCCCTTTTCCTACTGACGAATTCCAGTCACCCATGACTATTAAATTTTCGTCTCCCTTCACTACCCGAATAATTTCTTTTATCTCGTCATACATTTCATCAATTTCTTCACCATCTGCAGAGCTAGTTGGCATATAAACTTGTACTACTGTAGTAGACATGGGCTTTGTGTCTATCTTGGCCACAATAATGCGTTCACTATGCTGTTTGTAGTAGCTAACCCGCACTCCTATTTTTTTATTCATTATTAAACCTAGTCCTGCATTACCCCTATTTGATTTTGTATTTATAACCCTGTAATCACCTGACCAAAAGTCTTGTTCCTCCTGCCACCGAACTTCACTAATTCCCACTATATCTAACTTTAACCTATCCATTTCCCTTTTTAAATTTTCTAACCTACCTGCCCGATTAAGGGATCTGACATTCCACGCTCCGATCCGTAGAATGCCAGTTTTCTTTCTCCTGATAACGACGTCCTCTTGAGTAGTCCCCGCCCGGAGATCCGAATGGGGGACTATTTTACCTCCGGAATATTTTACCCAAGAGGACGCCATCATCATTTAATCATACAGTAAAGCTGCATGTCCTCGGGAAAAATCATTGCTGTAGTTTCCCCTTGCTTTCAGCCGTTCGCAGTACCAGCACAGCAAGGCCGTTTTGGTTAATGTTACAAGGCCAGATCAGTCAATCATCCAGACTGTTGCCCCTGCAACTACTGAAAAGGCTGCTGCCCCTCTTCAGGAACCACATGTTTGTCTGGCCTCTCAACAGATAACCCTCCGTTGTGGTTCCACCTAAGGTACGGCCATCTGTATCGCTGAGGCACGCAAGCCTCCCCACCAACGGCAAGGTCCATTATCATCTGCATGAATTTACGCTGGATCCCAACAGCTGCTTAGTGTACAAAAGGCAAACATATGTCACACTTTTTATGTATCAATAACGAAATTTGCTTCTACAATTTGTAAATGGCTGTGATGCGCTCGCCATGCAATCGCCATCAATGAAAGTTATAACTGTGCAGTCTTCCTTTTGGGGAGTCTGTGGCGAAGGTGTCCTCCCCATCTATAGTGGGATGTGTCAGGTAATGCAGGAGAGAGAGAGAGGGAGAGAGAGAGAGAGAGAGAGAGAGAGAGAGAGAGAGAGAGAGAAAGGGGAGGGGGCCGGGAAGAATCCACGAGTACATATAATTAATCCAACACAGTACGGTTACAAATATTCTCATTTGTTAGCTGGATTTTTCTCGTCCCCGGTGCGATGGTTGAATTTATTTCTGGGCTTGATCACAGGGTCGACAATGATTCATAAAGTCTCATTATGCGCATAGTAATCTTCACCAATAGAGTGGTACCTCCTCGTCTGTTGACATTTTCTGTCACAATTCTACGGGCATGTGAAAGAGTGCCTTTGAGTCTGAGGCACGGAAGCCTCTGACTTCGGTTGTTTCCCTGCTCAGCTGCCCAAGAGTCTCCCTCGGTTTGAACTGCGTGTGCAGTGGTCAGCAGTCAGTGCTCCAGGAGCCCCCCCGCCTCTGACTAATAAAGACTGGCGACTGCCAGCTGCTAGCACACTTCCTAAATTGTTGCAGTGTAGCGTATCCCGCCCTACACTCGTTCAAACTGTCTGAAACCTTCGCATCTCTTAACAACTGTACCACATTGATTTGTTTTATAAGAAGCACATATAAAAATAATTGCTTGTGTAGGTCTGAACAGATAATTGTTGTTTCTGAAAGTGAAAACAACAGAAAGCCAAAATGTTAAATTCCGCATAAAAGATGTATTCACGCAACAGCATATTGCCGTAGCAATATTTGACCGCCGCAGACACTCATATAAACACCCCCAATGCCGTGATACCTCAAGTTTTCTCTGTGTGATTGATTAATAGTGTTGTTCTGGGTGTTCAACGGAGTTGTTGTTTCCGTTTTACGCAAAATTTTGCTGGAATGTTTTCGAGTTGGCAGACACCAACCAAACTGTGTTGGAGTCATGGCAGGCGCAGACATAACATCACAGCCGGCCGGAGTGGCCGAGCGGTTCTAGGCGCTACAGTCTGGAACCGCGCGACCGCTACGGTCGCAGGTTAGAATCCTGCCTCGAGCATGGATGTGTGTGATGTCCTTAGGTTAGTTAGGTTCAAGTACTTCTAAGTTCTAGGGGACTGATGACCTCAGCAGTTAAGTCCCATAGTGCTCAGAGCCATTTGAACCATAACAACACAACTCGCAAATCCTGAAGACGGCAACTAGATGGGTCGTCGAAATACTTCACGTAAAATGGAAACGACAACTCACCTGAACACACGGAAACACACCATTAACACCCAGTATTGAAAAACAGTTAACACTACTTAAAACAAACAAGACACCAGACCCTGACGACACTGATGAGGCCGCGGAACTATACTGGGTTCATCATAAGAATAAACCTGATGTAAAAACAAACGCGATGATTGGTCAGAAGCCGTAGCACACGTACGCTAGTGTTGTTACGCTCTTGGAATATGTCCTACTTATGTAATAGATATATTATTACTAAGTTACGTTAAATGAAATTTAAGACATTCAAATGTGTTAACAGCCATCAACGTTTTTCTTAATCAAGCTTTAGTTACATAGGTTTTATTTCAAAAATCGTGCATAGTCACAGCCACTGCAGCGTTGTTCTCTCATTTTCACGTTATTAATGCGCTGTATGAAAATTGCTGAGGCTGCTTCCTGTTTCTTGGTGAAACACGCATACGGAACGCGGTTGCAAAGTGCCTAGAAATAGGTCGTTCTTAACGCTTTTCATAAGTTTCAAAATGGTTCAAATGGCTCTGAGCACTATGGGACTTAACATCTGAGGCCATCAGTCCCGTAGGCTTAGAACTACTTAAACCTAACTAACTTAAGGACATCACACAGATCCATGCCCGAGCAGGATTCGAACCTGCGACAGTAGCAGCAGCGCGGTTCCGGACTGTAGCGCCTAGAACCGCTCGGCCACAACGGCCGGTGTCATAAGTTTACGGAGATTATCGGCTTTGAACTTTTCCCACCAACTGTATGTACTACAGTTAACCTCACATCCAAATCGTACGTGTAGCGCAGTCGGTAGCGTAATGAATTATGGTTCGTTGGTTCAAATCTCCCCACAATCACTTTTTTTCTCGTTCAATTTGATATATCTTCATATCGTAATTAAAAAATTCGTCATTTTTTATGAATAATGCACATCTTCTTGTTTCTAATTACACACTGCACGCGAAATTCCTGTTTTCATTTCAAATACAAATTCTTGATTATCAATGTTTTATGGAAGACTGTTCATAAAAGTTGCTTAAATTAAGAAAACATAACAATTTAATTTTTTAATGGAAAAATGAAAAACCAAATCCTCTTTATTTGGACTATGTTCATCGTTTTATACTACAAATGTAGACAAGTATCGCAGAAACATGAAAAACAATCATCCTCTTAATTGGACTATGTCCGCCGTTTTATCACAAATGCAGATAAGTATTGTAAAAACATGAAAAACAATCATTTTCACAGCATCGAGCACACCATGCAAATGCTCCATCTTTACATTTGCTACTGTACCGTTACAATATGAACCCAACAGAACTGATCTGGAGCCAGATTGCGAGATTTGGTCCGAGAAGTAACAAGACTGCTAAGCTGCTAACGCACGCAGCTTTTTCACACGTCACTGCCGAACGCTGGCGGGATATAGAACGGCTCATCATAAAAGAAGAAGAGAAAATGCGGCGCCTGGTTGGCACGCGGATTCTGTTGTTCATAGTTTCGTTATCAACGTAACAGGTGACACTTCCAGAACTGAAATGTATTTCTTGTATTCAGATAAGGAAGGAGGTAAGAGATTACCAGACGACTGACTGTAGTTAATACCTTCAGTGGCTTCAACAGTACGGTGAAACCCCTGCAGTATGCTTTCGCATTATACACGGCTCGCTCAGAAAAATTACCATATGTTTAAATGAGAAATTTTCATCACTCTTGTTTGTAATTAGAATACTATGTCAGGTGGGATCGAGTGCATTTTATGCTTTCCATCTGGTAACCCAAGAAGCGCGCGGTAGTCCTGGAGTTCTCCGATTATTATTTTATTCTCTTTAAAAATTAATTACAATTCGAAGCTGTATTGTTTTTTGCTCGTCTCTGTTTACGTCTGAACTGCAACTGCTCACATCATTGCAGGTTAGTTGGACCACTGCTGTCCAAGTTAAATGCACTGGTAAAGCTGTTGTCCCACATTATCTCTCACTTGTTAGTACATATGCGTTTAACACAGCATAAAACGTTGCTTGACTGTACTGTCACAGCTTGACTTCCGTTCCACGTGAAACGAAATCCAATGAGATTCAAGCAAACCCGGAAGAATACATGGCGTAATGTTTACATCAGGTTTATTCTTACGATGAACAGAGTATAGCTCCTTTCGTAGCTCATATCGGGAGCACTTAGCGCGAGCGATCACTTTAATCACTACGGCTATCCGCGCAAGCTCTCCGGATCTATCTGAACGTCTGTATGTCACACTGTCGGGCAGGGTAGTGTGCACAGGTAGCCGAAACCGTTAAGGCCACCACTACCGATAAGCGAGAAATCCGGGATCGAATCCCAGTCTGGCACAGACTTTCATCCGTCACTATTGGGTAGTAGATCTACACCTGACACAGCTGATAACATGGAATTCGCAGTCGTCGAATAAATTTCGAACAACTTGCTTTATTCATACACACAGTACAGACAACAGATGCAGGTGAACAAGTGGGTTTCGGCTTTCTAGTTCCCGAAATGCATCATTGACTACAATCACCGGAATAACTTCGCAAGAATATGATTAGCTCGACTAATACAATCCAGTATGTTAAGCCGGACAACGAATGTTCCACCGAAACTAAAGTGACATCAAGTGCACAGCAAGGAAGCATAATAAAGCCTTTAGTGTTCTTAGTATACATTAACGACTTACCGCATACGGTCAGTAGCACTATAAGATTGTTCGCTGATGCTGCTGCTCTGTACAGGAATGAAAGATCATTGGACGATCGAAATTGCAGGATTTGTGCAACAATTTTACTTCGTGTAATGAATGACAGCTCTCTTCAGATGTGGATAAATTTAAGGTAGCCAGATAGCATCTCATTACAAGATTAGCGATGCATCTCATGGGCGTGTCATACCGTGCTAAGTACGAAGGGCGTTCAGTAAGTAATGCAACAATTTTTTTCTCGGGCGATTTCGGTTGAAAAAATGCGGAATTTATTGTGAGGCAGCGTAGAATATTCCCACTTCAGCTCCTACACTTTCAAGAAGTTCCAATAGGTGGCAGTGCTTTACGTAGCCTTCAAAATGGCGTCTGTAACGTGGGTGCGTTCCAAGAAGAGAGCTGTCAATGAGTTCCTTTTGGCGCAAAACCAGAGCATCGCACTCCGCGGAAAGCAGTACGTGGATAATGGGGAGGCTATTGATGCAACTGGACGTTGGCTCCGACGTCGGCCAGTAGAGGGGTACCGTGCAGTGTTACACGGCCTCCCAGTAAGGTGGCGTAAGGCCGTCGCATTGAACGGAGATTATGTTGAAAAATAGGGTTTTGTAGCCAAAAGAGTGGGGAATAATATGGTGTACTGGAATCCTAACTGAAACCAAACTGCTTTCAGAAAAAAGTGTGTTGCATTAGTTGTTGAACGCTCCTTGTAGTTAGGGGGTAATACAAAGAACCGATATGAAAAGGGACGATCAAGCAAATTCAGCATTAAGGACAGTGAATGGCAGACTTAGATTGGTTAGAAGGGTTCCGAGAAAATAAATGCATCTGTAAAGGAAATCTCATGCAATACGCTAATGCGACCAATTCTGGAGTATTGCTCCAGCTTTTCGACTCCTTATCGAGTAGGCATGAGAGCAGACAGAACGAATTCAAAGACGCGCTACTCAGATTCTAACATGTTTCCATAGTCCATACGATAGCATATCCCAAATGCTCGAGGAACTTAAATAACGATCCCTTGGAAAAAAAAATCATCATAGTTCATGTGAAACCCTGTTGGATAAATTTAGAGATCCTGTACTCAAACAAGACTGCTGTGACCATTATACCGCTGCCATTGGATATCTCGCTTAGGGACACTGAGAATAAAATAGAGCAGGTACAAATCATTTTCGCTCCCTGTTCACAACAATAGGAAAGAAAATCGATAATACTGACAAGATATACACTCTGCGACGCGCTGTACAGTGTCGTATATGTGGTTAAGAGATGTTTAACCAGGCTACGGAAAATAAGCGTCGTGACAGTGACGAACCATTTAGTGTTTATTTATGTTACCAGTCAGAACGATAACATTAAAACGCGACGATTTTCTGGTAAATGCTACTCGCAGTCAGGCATATGACACACAGAATTATAGCATTTGCTCCTAAACTTAAGCTTAACCTAAATAATGGCTGCATTACATTGATTGTGTACACGGTAGAAATGTGAATTTCACACTTTTTAGTATAGGTGTCAGGCGTTAGGATTCTCGGTTCCCAAAGTGTGATTTTGTCAACCAGTGTGAGTGGTAGGGAGGTATTACTATTAAAGAATATGAAACTTCATATCGGGTAACAGTATTAGAAAACTTTAATTTTATAGTGTAGACTTACTTGTTCGTTTCCCCTGGAAACCCCGCTGTCTCTGCATCTTCCGGTATGCAATGTCTGATCGGTCGTGCTTTACTCGAGGCAGACAGAGGTAGTTCGCTTATCTCTGGCCGGAGGGTGAAAATGGGAACTAGCTGTCCGCTTACGCATTAGCAACAGGTAAATAGTGTTGGTAACTCACTGAGCCAGGACGGAGTGCCTCTCTGGTTTTACTGCCCAATCCGGACAAGTGCAGAGGGCGAATATACTAGTCATGGCGAGCTCCAATGTTAGGAGGGGAGGGGAAAGTAGCAGGCAGATCGGGAAAGAACGCCGTTACCGAAGATGACAGAGAGAAGGCCGAAACCTAATTCAGTCTGCCGAAACTGTTTCAGCGCTGAAGATTGTAACACGCTCCCTCATTTCAATAGCCGTACGAACGCCGAAATGGCGTATTAAGATTAGTGATTGCGGAATGGAAAAGCACTACACTCATTTAATAGCGGAAAGGTATCTGGACGATATGAGACACCTGTAAGATTCTACAGAGGTGATGTAGTAACTTATCGTGGGTGGCTGGAGGTACCTAGCTAATGGAAAAAATCTGCAGGTCATTCCCGTCTTCATGAAGGGTCGTAGAACAGATGCACATAATTATAGGTCTTTGTTACTGACGTCAATCTGCTGTAGAATTATGGACCATGGTCACATTTTTGGAGCTCTTGCCATTGGGTTAAAGCATGTGGTTGACATTTTGCATACCGACATCAAATGTTTCCTTTCTTCTGGAGTATTCTCCATAACTAAGAAATGACACTTTGGGCGAAATTGTACCCCAGAGACACCTTGAGCTGACTCTGACCTACTTCTAATTTACCGATGCGCTGACCACGAGTAATGTTGTTACTCAAATGTGTTTTCTGTGCCATCCTGCTTCCCGATCACTCGAATATTCTGCATTAAATACACATATAATGACATCCCATGTATTCACACGGATATATGAAAGGCTTACCTCAATAGTGGTACAAGTCTATTTTTGTTCATATTGAGATACAGAGTCCTAAAGTTAAATGAGTTCTGAAAAATCTGCAGTTGAGATACCAGAAATATTCAAGCATATGGCTTCTTGCTAGAGATGATCCTTTCTTTCTGTTTGTTTGGCTCATTAATTTCAGAAGCATTATAGACGGAAAAGTGGAGGTAATGGACTTGTACCACTATTGAAATAAGCCCTTCATATGCTGTCCCACCGTAGTTTAATTTGCACAGTGACCTAATCATGCAATGTTTTGCCTTGTATCTCAATTTATGGATAATGCGGTAGTAGACAGAACTACAACTATATTTTCTGTAAACAATGTGCGTTCGTATATGAGAATAAAACTTTCGATATAACGTATGTCCAGTTTTTATGGGTTACGGAGATAGGGTCTACAGCTCTCAGAATATGACCCAAACAAATACACACAGAAAGGTTTTAAGCAAAGGGAAAGGATCAAGTCCGAAGTTGATTTTTATAAATTCCCCCACCTATTTCAGTGCACTTTCGAAGTCTTTTGATAATAACAGATGAAGCTCTTCTGAGGTCGCCTTGCCATTCTTTTATGAGGGCAGCACTATTCGTAATGCGGACTATCAGTTCGTCTCTTGTGTTTTACTTTTCCTTCCTGAGCTTCAGGCAAGGATCTAAAGGGCACCCTGGTGACAAAGAAATGTGAAAACTTCTGCTGATCCATCTTTCAGGGAACGTTAGTTTCAGATCACGTGTCATATGACGCTAATAATGTGACAGTGTCCCACCACACCGGAAGAACATACTCATCCTTGTAGACAAAGGAACCCCTTCCAATTATGCTGGAAGTTCGATGCCAAGAAAGTCTAAATAACGGGACCCTGTAAGACGAAGTGGTAAGTCAACAGGTCGAAACAACTGAGTGTGTGTTATACAGGGTGGCGCAGATAAAAATGGCCCGTGTAAGTATAAAGGAAATGCAGTGAAATTACAGAATCGAAGAGCTGAAATGGACTTATCATTTATTTACAGTGAAAAACAGTGAAAAATACATATACAGAATATGTTGAAAGTGAACCCTGCAACATCGATACAAAGCCGTGCAGGCGTAAACTGGTGGCTACTTCACGGCTGATGTTGTCTTTCAGTTCCTGTAGTGTGTGTGTATTTCTTTCATTGACCTTGCTCTTCAAGTGTCCCCACAGTAAAGAAACACGAACGTGGTGCCCATGAATGTTGCAAGGTGCCGGGGTGAAGAAGAGTTTGTACAGTCATGCTCAAAAGTATCCGAACGACCTGAATTGCATTTCGCCTGATTCGCATGCAACCCACGTAACGTAGCTGTCTAGCAGGTCCTCAAATCGCTCCTTGGTACAGTGGTTTGGCTATTGAAAATGGTGCCAACAAGTCACCACTGGAAAACACTGCTCTGTATCGCAATAACTCAAGATGTAAAGTAATACCACGATAGTAGAAATATCAGGGAACACCTTATCACAGATAAGACTGTCCTTAAGGTTTGTAAGCTCACATTTACTGCAATAAATGGCATACCTGAAATGTTACCACTCTCATTATTACGTCAGATAGGTAATGCACGCAGTAAGTTCGTCGTATTCATGATTTCCTCTACAAAGTAACATACCGTACTTGTTATTTAACACAAAATGACATTAAAAATTTAAGTTATTCACGAGCAGCTAGTTGAGAATGTGTATGAACTTCAAATGACACGACGAACCGTCCCGTTCTGCATATGGATTCAAATCCAGGTCATGCAGACTAAGATTTCGTGACTGACTGAAACTAACAGTCATTCCTGACTAGGCATACAGAGAGTGATATACCTCGATTTTAGACAGTATCTGTTAGCAAATATCAACTTTAAATTACAAAACGTAAACATTTTTAACGGACGCGAATTCCTACCCAGCATCTATTGTCCCTGTTAACGAACTACGAGAGGTGTTAAATATTGCTTCTTCATAAGTAACTTACTAGAAATGCCGTGAGGTAAAGTTTTGTGTTGGACAGAGATTCGAACCCAGAACCTAATCGGATTGTTATCGAAGCACAATCAACTGTGACATATCGGATTTTCTCGGCAGTAGCTAGATGTTTTAACTGAAATAACGAGACGAAACATTAATTTTTTCCTTCCCCGGACTCCAACCCGGCACCTATCGCTGTTATATTCTAGAGAAAACGAACGTTAAATATGGGTTTGTTACACCAGCAGCGACATGTGAGCATGTTTGAACTAGAAATAATATGACGAAGAGTTCAATGCTGACTGGGAATCGAACCCCACACATATTGTTGTTGACTACACACAAACAGACGTCAGCAACCGAGTTTTTCTCGACCAGCAGCTAGGAATAACATCCTTGAACTTAGAGTGATCTCGCAAATAGTTATATGTCTCACTAGGAGTCAAAAATGTCAGATATCGTTAGTGTTGACAACGAATGAAAATGCATTAAAAATCAAAATTATCATCCACCAGCAGATAGGTGTTCTCGTGCTAGAGCTTGATAATTCATAATGAAAACCTTAGTGCCCGGCCAGGATTCGACCCATTCACGCGCAATATGTGGAGATGTTGAGGAATCTGCAACTGAACCGCACGACCGCTAAGGTCGCAGGTTCGAATCCTGCCTCGGGCATGGGATTTGTGTGATGTCCTTAAGTTAGTTAGGTTTAAGTAGTTTTAAGTTCTAGGGAACTGATGACCTCAGAAGTTAAGTCGCATAGTGCTCAGAGCCATTTGAGCCAATCTGCAGTTTTGAACAAACAATAAATTGTAGTCGAGCTGTATTGTCACGAAGGAATCAAATTACACATTAAGGGCGGTCTGAGTTGCATTCCCAGTTCAGAACCAATTTTATCGGCGTACAGAACCTCAAATAAAAGATGGAATAAGTGTCCTGTGACCCTACATAGCGTTTGTTTCGTCACTAGAAATAAATAACTAGCATAAGAAAGGATACTGGTGATAGAGTTTCTACATGTCGCCATTCTTGACTTTATTGTGGTTCAACATAACGTCTGCTTGGTAGAGAAGGAATATCATGTTTAATTTGAATTTCAGACCGCAATTCCATTATACCTTCTTCACTTGGCGTAGCCAGAAGCGAATAGAATCTGTCTCTCCCTATCAAAAAGGACCGGCAAAAGTTGGAATCGAACCTAGACCGTCAGTATATGAAACTACCATCAATCCAACAGACCACCATATCCTCTTCTCTGTTACTTATTTTTCTATCATAACACCGATGCGGCACACTCGATGAGAATTCTGGCACACAGGCTCCCTGTAGTGGTTTGCTGCATGTTCAGTACAGTCAATTGCTTGGTTGACCGAATCACCATGAACTAGCTGCCTCGGCTACCCAGTACATACATTCAATTCTATTTTGTAATTACCGAAATAAAATCATGTTACTGCCACCTACACAGAACTGCCAACAGTGTAGGATGCAGAAATTTAAATAGGAAGTGTTCTTTTCCATTTGAGCTACTCTATTGCGCTATCTGTTTGTTGAAACTGTCGTGCAGTGCAAAAGAAAAGCTGTAACTGTCTGTCTATCAGAAGTCTAGATCCAGCCTTACGCATTATCTCACAGCACTGTGGAATGTGGAAGTTCTGGAGGAACTGTTGTCGACTTCAGGAGCTGCTAGCCACTAGCGTAACGTTAAGCATCGCGAGTTCTATTACATCCTCTGCTACATCTTTTAAAATGCAATTCTGCTGTCTGCTGAAGTTATCAGTGTAATGTAACTTTGAACATAATTCCCTTCATGTCTCAACCCAAAATAGTCGCATGTGGAAGAAGAGCTAACTTCTGCGATATTTTGTTCTTTTTAGGTTGAATAGACGGCCAGGCAGCAGATGCATCTCGAATTTTTTCTATCTTGTCTGGGGAGAGCGCATCGTGCCAAAATAGTCAGAAAAGTATTTTCTACATTAGCTGTCGTCTGGTAGTGGTATTTTATTCTTCTTCAAACCTTATTTGACGTCTTCAACTCAGAACAAGTTTTCTACATGCATGTAATCAATAAACTGCATGTGCATTGTCAGACTGTTATAGATAACATCATAGAATTCGCATATATCGTTGATAATTAATTTCTCTCTCATGTTTAGTATTGTTTTAAGAACACGAAAACAAACCTTACGAAAACTATGCACTGTGGTATAAGAAATGAAATAAAACTACCCACGACAACCTTAAGACGAAAGTCTGTTTTAATAAAACTGAGTATCTGTACACAAGCGTGCCTCTATCGGCACGAATTGTTAAATACTATTCACTTAGATTTCGATTGGGTCTGTATTTAATTGGTATGCTGTGTCATACTTAACAGGTATGCAAATGTGGCATTTCAAAAATAAAGTTATGTACTCCTAGAAACCCAAAATTTGCTTGTCAGCAGCGGAAGGAGGCGTTGTCTGTTGTGCAGCATTGTAAGTTTTTCACCATTGCACATTATGAGGTGAAAGTATTTCTTGCGAATTGCTTATCGATGTTTGATCTGACTGCTTGTAACTCTTTCACAGATGGGATAAAAACTTTACTGTCAGCGAGACTGGAACCGCGAACTATAACAGACGCTTCTTCCCAGGTGAGCACGTTAACACACAGCCAGCTACTAGGTATGTGTTGTGCTTTCCTCTTACAAGACCAATAGTGACTAGAACTCGTAAACTGCTATTTAAATGACGAGATTAGTTTCAATTTCCACATGCAACGACTTTCCTGGGCTGAAAACCGTAAATTTATAACCTTCTGTTACACCACAAGCGATTGTAACTCAGATTATTCAATGGAAATGACAGGAAAAATCAAGTGAACTTTGAGGCTTGATTCCGTGCACACCAGGAAGTAACTCGTCGATCACAGTGTTGCCAAACATACCTTGCCTTGTTGCCAAATCTCAGATACAGTACCAGCAGGAAGAACCGATGTGGTCCTACAGCGGGCTAGGAAGTGACCATAGCTGGCGTCTCAAAGACGCGGCCGCTACGGCCTGGAATACGTAATGTGTCTGTAACTAGGTTTAGGGACTGGAGCGTTGTTACTAATAATACTCAGAACTGACGACTAACTAAGCATCATAAATCAGTAACTCTCATAGTTGCTTTTTATTTCTTTCGTAACTGTACTCAAAACTAAGAAACTCATTCACGGACCTTTTCGTGCCTCGCCGATAGTCGAGCACAACAAACAAAAATAAAAAGAGAATTTGTGCGTGCGTGTGTGTGTGTGTGTGTGTGTGTGTGTGAGAGAGAGAGAGAGAGAGAGAGAGAGAGAGAGAAGAATGAGAGAGAGGATAAAAAATTGTTGTAAAGAAATTGAATACTGGTACGTAAAGAAATCTTTCATTAAAATGACACGTTCCACATCATTACGAAATGTCGTATTCATGATCTATGGAACAAGTATTAAACTAATCTAATCTAATCATATTATGTTGCTGACTAGCCAAGAAAAGTCATGAATTACCGAAATTTTCGCCAATATCAGTAACTAAACCTAAACTTGAAAATAAAAGACGACAGTTTTTGTAATAAACTGGAACTCCTATCAAGACCCTTTCATCCCTGTTAACTAACCACTTAAGATGTCTGATATACCTCAATTCAAAAGTAACAAAGTGTGTATGCATTTAAAGATGAAGCGCATGATATGAAGATCTGTAACGGAGATACGAACCCAACACGTAATCGGATTGTTAACTAAGTAAAATCAAATGTTATGTTTCGGTTTTTCTTACCAGCTGCTAGGTGTTTGAATCTAATATAAGGATACAAACTTTTGTGCCTGAGGCCGGCCGCGGTGGCTGAGCGGTTCTAGGCGCGTCCGTCCGGAACCTCGTGACTGCTACGGTCGCAGGTTCGAATCCTGCCTCGGTCATGGATGTGTGTGATGTCCTTAGGTTAGTTAGGTTTAAGTAGTTCTAAGTTCTAGGGACTGATGACCTAAGATGTTAAGTCCCATAGTGCTCAGAGCCATTTGAACCTTTTTTTTTTTTTGTGCCTGAGCGCAATCGAACCGCGCTCCTATCGTTCTTCTTTATCGTCCACGAATATAGATAGCTTAAGTATCAATTGCTTACTCACCAACAGTAAGACGTGTGCGTGTTTGACCAGAAACTGTTGGCAACACATGAACTGACATTAAAAATGCACGTTAATTTTCACTAGCAGGCCGGTGTGCACGTGATAGGGCTTGAAATGAAATTATGAGTAATTTTGTACTCGATCAGGATTCGGACCCACATACTTATCTTTGGAAAAGACCTAGGGAATATTGCAGTCTTGGGAAAAGGAACGAAATGATTGAACTATACTGTTCCGAGAGATTCAGATCCTCGAAAGAGGAGATACGAATTCGAATCACAGTCCAGCACCAAATTTTTCAACGTCTCTAGTTCAATCAAGTACAAGTAAAACAAGAGTCCTGTTCCTTTAAATGGCTATCGGTTAATCAAATAAAATAAAGTTTTCCAATGTAAGTTTACTAGCGACAGTATTTCTGTTTACCATGACCTCCACCTATGTCATTTCCCAACGTAAACCGGCTTTGCCCATTTGGTAATGAAGGAACGTTACGTGTAATGCGTATTCTGGATTATAACACCTTTCTCTTGAGGTTACCAGAGGTAAAGTAAATCTGTCTGTGCCTCTTAAAAGTAAATGCCTGAACCCACGCATTGCACTTGTGATAGTTCGTTCCACCAGATCATTGTGGCCACATTTCCCAGCCCCACGAGTGTGCTGTAACGGATGATGTGCTTAGCTTACAAAATTAGTCACGGTGGAAAAAATGCGAGTCTATTAAATGATTAAGTAGAAGCAAGCTTCTGACGTGGAGATTATGCTATTCTCATGTCAGCAGGTGTAAAGACTCTTCTAGGCATCATAGCCTCGATGTGAAGCCATTTTGAAATTTTCACTAATTCAGCAAATTTCTTAGTTCGAGAAAATCCACTGTGAAGTGTGAAGTTACCGGATAATTCGATTATTACCGTCATTATTACTATCATTTTCTTCATATCGCTGCTTTAAGCCATGTGCTTGAAGATCATTTAAGGCCTTTTGGTCATTATAGAAGTATTTGCGCAAGAACAGGTTCTTTTCCTGTCTACGGAACCCTTTTCATGCTAATATCAAACATCAACAATTACTCGTAGATCACATTAAAACTAAAGTAATTGATGAAGATGTTACTTGATAACAAAAACGCGCTGCCTTTCTTCATTTACTTGCGCCTAGAAATGGCTGTCGAATACTGCCTAACCAAAAGCCAAGGGATCTTACTGCCTTCCGATATACGTCACTGTCAGTTCTTCCATATGATTTGGTCAACGTGGCCTGTTTCAAGTTGCGTATGACAGAGAATGTTTTAGAAAATCAATTGTTTTCCTTTGCGATAAACAGAAATATTTTCATATTAAGCTATCCAAGTCCAAAATTTTCGCAATATTAGTTCAAATTTAATATTCGCTTCTATAATGTAGGAAAGTATTTCACAGTTGCAAAACCCACATCCGACTCATTGTCCTTACACTTAGTCGCTGACCATAAATTCTAGCTCAGATTGACACCAGTTTAAGTAACCTAAGGTAGCAAAGACTGTTTGCCAGTGCTCTTTCTCACCGGAAAATATGCAATCCACTCATTGGGCTCCATAAGTACACTGTAACAGTAATTTCTGTGTGTATGCAATGCATACGGATTGTAGAATTTAGTGGTGCTGTCTCTTCCACTTGTATATTCAATATGCCTGACCTAAACGGGCCCTTTATCATTGCAGGCCCTGGGCTGTGCAACATCATATTGACAACAGTAATGTGCTTATACTGACAACCTCGCTGTTCGTTTTACCTTATTTTGTAACCATTTAAATAAAACAACATGACCTTCCAGTGAGAGACATTTCGTCCCCTTTTTCCTTCTGTGAAATTTTTCAGCGAGCTTTTTGCCTTCCAACCAGCGAAGTGCGGCTGAGTACGGCCGGTAAACGATTAACAAACAACTATTTAGTGCCGTTAAGACAATTTCTTTAAACGTTGGCGTAGCTGAAGGAATTTAGTTTCTTTTTAAATCGTCTTATGCAGCAACGTTCACAGATATCTCAAATAGGAAAAGCTCTTTATCCAGGTACGAAGGATGTAAAACAAACTTCCTATAGTTTGTGTCAGATTGATCTTTTCGTCTGATAGCACTGCGTAAATATTTTGTCTGAGAGGTATCACAAGTAGTGTTCCTGTAGCTGTGGGAACCTTTTGTTGAAAACGAGTTTACCACCAACGGGTACAGCACTGCTAAATATTCAAAATGATTATCAACATAAGTCTGCGTTCATCCACAAACTGAGGCGTATTTGTAATATTGAAGCTAGACTGTGTATCCTTGTCTTCCTTGAGTGGGCATTGGAAGACGTTTACACACAGGTATACGAGGGTAATCCCAAATATAAGGTCTCCTAAGGGACACGCAAATGCCAACGCAGGCACAAACGGAGATCCTAATTTTAATGCCAAGCAGAAACCACAGTGTTGGATGCATAGTGGCAAAGTGATAAAGAACAAGACTACGGGTACAAAGGCCTCAGGTTCGATCCCCCGTCAGTCCCACGATTTTTATTTGCCATTGTACACTTATTTCCCCTCGGGCAGTGTTTTTTGATGTGAAAAATGCCGAGTTGCACTGTGGTCCGAAAGCCACGTTAAACTGTACGTTCCCCTATTAACTGGCTAGGTAAGTCAACTCAAAGGTCGGAGGAAAGCAATGGCATACCACTTCCAACAAGACCGTGCCTATTAAAGCCCTGTGGTGTTCAAACAACTCTTCCGACTGATGACTGCTTTACTTTCAATGGGTTCCAAAATTAATGATCTTCGGGTTATTAACATTTTTGTGTTTTTATGCTGTACCTTTGATGCCAGTAAACGTAAGTAACCAGCCGACTACTGTCACCGTTCGAGTTGTCAAGGCGGTAGACGACGATACTGTCGCCCCAGTTACAATCTTGGTCATGGCTATGTTTCAGTCGAATGTGCTTTTCTGCGTATTTCAAGAAATACTTTTATAAACTTGGTACGCATCCAAATTGATATCTGATAGAGCTGTATTCATCAACATGAATCAGATATGTTTTCCGTGCAATATATCGGACAAAACGTCAGTGCAGCTAGATTTCGTTTGTGTGTTGCGCATGGTGCAAGAAATATTTGTGTTTTGCTTGCTTCTCTGATAGGTTTCATCCCACTGAATGCGAGCAAGCTCACGAATAGACTGTCAATAACCGGAATTTCGCAGTAATACACTTAAAAGTTGTCTTTTTGCATTATGTATCCCGATGAAAATAACAGTAAACAGGTTATATGCCTACTTGCTTATTATTCGCGCTTCTCGATGCTTTCCTCAAAAAATAAAAATAAAAATAAAAAGAGAGAGAGACAGAGAGAGAAAACAGGAATGTATTTCAAATATCAGCTCAGTGACGCCATGTTCGTTCAAATGGTTCAAATGGCTCTGAGCACTATGGGACTCAACTGCTGAGGTCATTAGTCCCCTAGAACTTAGAACTAGTTAAACCTAACTAACCTAAGGACATCACACACATCCATGCCCGAGGCAGGATTCGAACCTGCGACCGTAGCGGTCTCGCGGTTCCAGACTGCATGCGCCATGTTCGTCTCGTGATGTAAAGCAAGGATAGTTGATAGGTAATATCTCATTGTGCTAGCGATATGTACGGCTACAGGGTTCTTTCTTTTCTCTCTGCAAACAACCAAATCAGAATTCAGTAAAAGTGGTAAGAACACCTACGCAGTGCGCCAATTAAACACTCAGCCTTTCTTGGTTATTTTGTTAATCGTTAACAATTGCCTGTAATGTAGTTAACATCCTTGATTACTGATTTGTTATTACTACCATTGTTATTGTTATTCGTCACCTCACAACAGCTTTCCTATCACTCATCGCTTCCGATGCACGTAACAAATGGATCAGGATGAATGGAATGTGGGATGTTTCGTCACGCAGAATATGCACATCTATCTCGGCGTCTTGTGTTCGTGGTAATATGAAAATCTCAGTAAGAGAAGAGGACAATGGAATGACGGTGATGCAGGCAATAACACAACTATTTCTGTCGACTTAACACCATGACGACAGACAAACTGGCGTCTCACACTATTTTGATTATAATTCGTTAGCCTTCTTGCGACCTCTTTTTAATACCTTGTGGGAGCAGGCACAATGTTTCGCTTTTTGAACACCGAACAATAACACACAAAGATAGCAGGTGGAAGGATACAAAGAAACAATCAGACTCATGGGTGTGGATCCAGTTCATCATTAGAAGACCAAACAAGAGGGAAACATTACGAAAGCAATGAATACGCTGGTTAGTATACATTATTTGTGTAGATCAAAAGATGAAAAAGCGCAGATCTGTACAGTGTCCACATCTGAACTTTAGTTTCTGTCTTCTAATGGGCATAATTTTTAGTTTCTTCTCTTCTGAATTTTCAAATGAATTGATTATTACGTGGTACAGAATAATTAGTTAACTGTGTATCTTACAGTTTCCATTCGCTCCAACATTTTTATACATTCTCGTGCAATTCATGAAATTCTACTTGTATGATCACAAGACTGCAAATAGATGCAATCGATTTCGAGGTGCAAAGTATTTGTTATCTTACTTTTCGTGACAGGTGGGCAAAGTTGATTTCCAAAGACTTCTTATTGTACTGAAATAATCTTTTGTCACAAAGTAACAAGGTAAGTGTTTTACTCATATATATTTTGTGGGAAACTGTATTCGTGATGGAAGATTACACACCTGAATGTTTGACGCAACTGGTAGGAGAAAACGCTGCATATTAACCAAACGCCGTGCCTCCTCTCCGTATCCTCCTGTGACACCAGCACGGGATTCTCCTCCAATACCGCTACAGAGCTGTTCCTAGCACAGCTGAGAACTGGCAACATTGTCACAAACATTTGGCAACACTGTGACAGTGCAGTCACTTCCGCGTATGGTACTGAACTGACTCGCTAAATTCACTTGATATTCCCTTTCCATTTGAATGACTCGTGCTATATAATCCTCATGTTAACTAAGAAACTGAGACAGAAAATTCAATTTTTTGAATAAAGGAATGTATTCTTCACATAAGTGACAACTTTTATTATCGTTCACCATGCGCTATGAGGCTGAGCGACCAATACCATGATGAGAGTGGCGTGCCAGCAGCAGCGTATCGGTAGCCCCGTGGTACCGCCTGTGTCTCGTGTCGCAATGGTTCAAGGAGTCGTCAGTTCTAACCGCGCTAGGGGACAGCGTGTGCGAACTTTCTTTCGTGGTTTATTTTATGGGGCTGCGAATTTCCAGAACAAATTCTGTAACGAAATCAGAAGAAAACTTCCACACATCAAATCCTCTTGGCAGCTCGACTCAGTAAGATGTAATAATGATCATAGATCTCAGCTTTCTGACTGCCAAGCTGCTTCACAATACAAGCGTCTCTGAAGAAATTCGAATCGACCGTCACCGATACGAAATTCAATATTGTTCTTCACTTAAGACTCACATGCCAGGGTGATAAGTACGAAGGAAATGAATTAATAAGCAAATCGCAAGAAAATACTTTCAGATCATAATGTGCAATGGTGAAAAACTTACAATGCTGCACAACAGACAACGCCTCCTTCCGCTGCTGACAAGCAAATTTTGGATTTCTAGGAGTACATAACTTTATTTTTGAAATGCCACATTTGCATACCTGTTGAGTATGACACAGCATACCAATTAAACACAGACCCAATCGAAATCTGAGTAGTATTTAACAAATTCGTGCCGATAGAGGCACGCTTGTGTACAGATACTCAGTTTTATTAAAACAGACTTTCGTCGTAAGGTTGTCGTGGGTAGTTTTATTTCATTTCTTATAACACAGTGCACAGTTTTCGTAAGGTTTATTTTCGTGTTCTTAAAACAATACTAAACATGAGAGAGAAATTAATTATCAACGATATATGCGAATTCTCTGATGCATCTCGAATCTTTTGTATCTTGTCTGGGGAGAGCGCATCGTGCCAAAATAGTCAGAAAAGTATTTTCTACATTAGCTGTCGTCTGGTAATGGGTAGTTTTATTTCATTTCTTATAACACAGTGCATTGTTTTCAACCTGAAAAGAGCAAAATGTCGCAGAAGTTAGCTCTTTTTCCACATGCGACTATTTTTGGTTGAGACGTGAAGGGAATTATGTTCAAAGTTACATTATACTGATAACTTCAGCAGACAGCAGAATTGCGTTTTAAAAGATGTAGCAGCAGATGTAATAGAACTCGCGACGCTTACCATTACGCTAGTGGCTAGCAGCTCCTGAAGTCGACAACAGTTCCTCCAGAACTTCCACATTCCACAGTGCTGTGAGATAATGCGTAAGGCTGGATCTAGACTTCTGATAGACAGACAGTTACAGCTTTTCTTTTGCACTGCACGACAGTTTCAACAAACAGATAGCGCAATAGAGTAGCTCAAATGGAAAAGAACACTTCCTATTTAAATTTCTGCATCCTACACTGTTGGCAGTTCTGTGTAGGTGGCAGTAACATGATTTTATTTCGGTAATTACAAAATAGAATTGAATGTATGTACTGGGTAGCCGAGGCAGCTAGTTCATGGTGATTCGGTCAACCAAGCAATTGACTGTACTGAACATGCAGCAAACCACTACAGGGAGCCTGTGTGCCAGAATTCTCATCGAGTGTGCCGCATCGGTGTTATGATAGAAAAATAAGTAACAGAGAAGAGGATATGGTGGTCTGTTGGATTGATGGTAGTTTCATATACTGACGGTCTAGGTTCGATTCCAACTTTTGCCGGTCCTTTTTGATAGGGAGAGACAGATTCTATTCGCTTCTGGCTACGCCAAGTGAAGAAGGTATAATGGAATTGCGGTCTGAAATTCAAATTAAACATGATATTCCTTCTCTACCAAGCAGACGTTATGTTGAACCACAATAAAGTCAAGAATGGCGACATGTAGAAACTCTATCACCAGTATCCTTTCTTATGCTAGTTATTTATTTCTAGTGACGAAACAAACGCTATGTAGGGTCACAGGACACTTATTCCATCTTTTATTTGAGGTTCTGTACGCCGATAAAATTGGTTCTGAACTGGGAATGCAACTCAGACCGCCCTTAACGTGGTATTTGATTCCTTCGTGACAATACAGCTCGACTACAATTTATTGTTTGTTCAAAACTGCAGATTCTTCGACATCTCCACATATTGCGCGTGAATGGGTTCGAATCCTGGCCGGGCACTAAGGTTTTCATTATGAATTATCAAGCTCTAGCATGAGAACACCTATCTGCTGGTGGTTGATAATTTTGATTTTTAATGCATTTTCATGCGTTGTCAACACTAACGATATCTGACATTTTCGACTCCTAGTGAGACATATAACTATTTGCGAGATCACTCTAAGTTCAAGGATGTTATCCCTAGCTGCTGGTCGAGAAAAATTCGGTTGCTGACGTCTGTTTGTGTGTAGTCAACAACAATATGTGTGGGGTTCGATTCCCAGTCAGCATTGAACTCTTCGTCATATTATTTCTAGTTCAAACATGCTCACATGTCGCTGCTGGTGTAACAAGCCCATATTTAACGCTCGTTTTCTCTAGAATATAACAGCGATAGGTGCCGGGTTGGAGTCCGGGGAAGGAAAAAATTAATGTTTCGTCTCGTTATTTCAGTTAAAACATCTAGCTACTGCCGAGAAAATCCGATATGTCACAGTTGATTGTGCTTCGATAACAATCCGATTAGGTTCTGGGTTCGAATCTCTGTCCAACACAAAACTTTACCTCACGGCATTTCAAGTAAGTTACTTATGAAGAAGCAATATTTAACACCTCTCGTAGTTCGTTAACAGGGACAATAGATGCTGGGTAGGAATTCGCGTCCGTTAAAAATGTTTACGTTATGTAATTTAAAGTTGATATTTGCTAACTGATGCTGTTTAAAATCGAGGTATATCACTCTCTGTATGCCTAGTCAGGAATGACTGTTAGTTTCAGTCAGTCACGAAATCTTAGTCTGCATGACCTGGATTTGAATCCATATGCAGAACGGGACGGTTCGTCGTGTCATTTGAAGTTCATACACATTCTCAACTAGCTGCTTGTGAATAACTTAAATTTTTAATGTCATTTTGTGTTAAATAACAAGTACGGTATGTTACTTTGTAGAGGAAATCATGAATACGACGAACTTACTACGTGCATTACCTATCTGACATAATAATGAGAGTGGTAATATTTCAGGTATGCCATTTATTGCAGTAAATGTGAGCTTACAAACCTTAAGGACAGTCTTATCTGTGATAAGGTGTTCCCTGATATTTCTACCAACGTGGTATTACTTTACATCTTGAGTTATTGCGATACAGAGCAGTGTTTTCCAGTGGTGACTTGTTGGCACCATTTTCAATAGTAAACGACTGTACCAAGGAGCGATTAGAGGACCTGCTAGACAGCTGCGTTACGTGGGTTGGATGCGAAATGCAATTCAGGTCGTTCGGATACTTTTGAGCACGACTGTGCCTCTTTAATTTTTGCATGGGAACGAGACATGCACTCGAATCCCTCCTTATCTACCACCTAATTAATTATGCGCACAACGGTAACGGAAGAAAATGATGGCGCACCCTGCTAGTTGGTAAAATAAGGAGTGCAGAGTCACAATAATTTAATAAAAATCGCAATCTACTCAGAAAAATAGGAATTTTATCATAATAAACAACAGGAAATGAGATTCTGCATATATCTACGAAATGATATGCGGAATAAATATCACAATGAGATTTATTATACATCAGAACATAAATGCACATGATTGTCAACACAAACAGTAGGTTAAAGGATTGGGTATACTGAACTATTATGAGAACAAGAGTTGGCCCGAGAACAAGGGGCTCCTACTCTCTGTGATGCAATAGATTGACGATAATGACTGGAGGTCCTAATGAATCAAATATTAATCTTCCGACTATATAGCAATATCGCAATTAGTAGTGAGAGCTGAAATGGGATTACATGGAGAAACAAGCAAGGTGGACTTGTAGCTAAGCGAGCGCGCGTGCTATTGAAGGATTCAGCATAAAAGTGATGAGATCCTACAATGCCGGAGCCACGAAATACTATACCAGTACTGAAATCTGCAGCACGTCGTCGGTAAGCAGCGTCCTGATGATGGCTTCGAATTAAGATTTTTCAATATCTGCTGCAGTTCCTCCTACTTACTGCACCTGTTGGGTCAATTTACATGTGGACTTCCTTGGACTCTGAATAATTCTTCGACGAATGTCTGCAGTAACTTCTGGTACTTTGTCGTTTTTCATTTTGCGCAGATCCATAGGTGCCCCAATTTTTATGCAGACACTGTATTGCTCCCTTTGCTGGTAGTCCTCTATCCGGATACTTGATACCGAAAATTTTGCGAGTTTCCTTAAACGAATCTGTTTTCACATACGCTTCCACGATTTCAATTCTTTCTTCTGTCGAGAAAGACATTTCGCTGACCGCAGAGAGAAACGTCTAACTTCGCTGATGAAATAACTGAAATTCTGACAGCAGAATGCTAACAATCGATTATTGCATAAAATTGTCCACTGTTATAGCTGTTTACTGTATTTCAGAACTCGAAATATTGCATTCGCATTCTAATGAGAGGCAGGTTACTTGTAGCTGCGCCAGCCATTAATTACCTCACCACACATTTCCAGAGAACCTTTCTCCACAACGAGTCACCGAAAAAACATGTGGGTTTTCAGTGAACCACAGATGTGATTTGTGAGTGTTGCTGATATCGTCACGCGTGAAAGAGGTTTCATTAGTTAACAATATTAATGGGATTAACTGGAGATTTGCAATAAGTGAACGACAAAATTACCTTGAGTTCGGTGTACACGGTAACGATAGAGGCCGTGCATACGTAATGTACGCCGTGCTCTTGCATGTGGAACACCGGTGCGTGTAGAAATTCTGCGTGTGCTTGTTGAAGGACTACTAACAACTAAATGATGTCCCGTACTCAACCCGCACCCTGTTCATTCAGACGTTCAGATGAGATATGACTGCTGGGCACTGCACCAGATTCGCGCAGTTCCGTGAAAGCACGAGGGAACACTCTTGAATCCGATACTGTGCGGTTACAAAATCGTCTGCTATGTTCTCTACAAGCAGCAAGATCGTTTCCATTAAAAACCCCTTATACAAGTATAATATCGTCACACTTAGCACTTGTAAATACGTACTGTTTGAGTAATAAGTACAGTAGAATTTCGCAACAAACCAGAGTCAGAGTTGAAAAATTATGTTATGTAAACTGAAGCATAACTTCACTACTTGGACTTCAAAACAAAAATGGGTATCGATAATGAAACCCATAGTCCCTGCAGTGTCAACAATCGAAATGAAAACTCTGTAGCCAGGTATATCTCTGTAGCATGTTATGTGGAATGCTTTACGCGAATTAGTCTATACCAATACCTCTTAAAATATTTACTATTCGTCCTGAAGAACCCTGTATGTGACAAATGTATGTTTTGTTTCAGACTGGGGATGGAATTCGGATCTCTGCCCGGTGCAGGCAGTGGGCCACCAGTTACTACTGCACGCATTTGATAGCATAACACTTGCAAAAGACAGGAATGTAGGTTCGAATATTGGCCAAGTTCAATTTTACCTTTAATGAAATGCATTTATGTTCCTACTTTATCTACTTCGTGTTTCTGCAAAAATCCTTCATCACAATTGTTGGAAGGCGGTTCGAACACTGATCCTACCTAATAGAAGACCACTGTCTCAACCACTCCGCCACCACGCTCTGTTCATTTTTTGGAAGAATTTGTGAGAGTGTCTCGCCTCATCCTGCTGAAAAAACCAGTAGCACGGTCACGAGTTGTCAGCAGTGCATATCGTTCCTCAAGACTTCCATCAACACGTCAGCGCGATATCTGTAGCCGCCTTGCGGACAACGCCGTTCCCTGTTATTTTCCTAAATTCTTCAAGCATTTCCTCAAGAATCGTAAGAAGGGAAGGGCAGAGAGAGGATACTGATGGATATCTAATGATGAGAGTTGCTCAAATGAGCCAGTTGATGCTATTCTCAGATTTGTTATATTTTCCTCCTCTGTTTCTTGGACATAAGTTATTTCGTAAAGCACCGTCCGGAGACTGCGCAAAGCAGGTTGCGCCATGTTACGTGTCGATTCCTTAACGCTCTGAGTCATTCACGGCTGATTATTCACGATCACGACAAGTCTACGAACACAAGAGAATCAGTTCTTCCCCGCGTTTGTAGTTGACCCTGTTGAACGGAATCTGCATCATCAAATGTTGTTTGCTCGAACGCCAACTCCAGGGAACAATGCCAAGTTTTCTCACTGGAAACATTTCTTAGGAAAGCCTCCACTACTGGGCAGCTTTATTCAAGAGCAGAAATCTCGCTGAGATGCTCCTCATTTCTGGGTGCTTTTAGTGCTGACAACAAGGAACTCGCAAAGGAAACTCCCCATCGCATCGCCCTCAGATTTAGTGGTAAGATGGCCCGTCAAAACCTGAACACAGATCAAGCATGAGAACAGGAAGAAGGTATGCTGGACGGTGAAAGAAAACCAAAATAAAAACAGTGACCGGTCCTACGTTAACAAGAGCAATATTGAGAGAAACTGAACAGCGGCAGCGTCGTTGTTAACTGGTCACGGTGGCAAACTGTATACCGGAGGAGCCGTGTTCAAAACTCCCTCGATTTTTTCTGCACTGTCCGTCTCGTCACTGAAATGTTTGTTCTTGTTCTGTAGTCTTGGCAGTTGTCACATTACACATTGGTTATACAACATGAGTCGTGTGGTGAGAATCCGTTAACGTCGCAAGTAAATGTGACGAGTAGTGAGAGCAGATACCACAAAGACGTCTCACGGAAATGAAAACAACAAATAAACGAGCGTGAATTATGTTACAATAAATGAATTCAAGGTCAAAACTTCCTAAACGGAACGCAACTTCAAAAACGTTAAAAACATATGTTTTGACGGAGCACAGAGAAACTGCGTGATTGTGGAACTGTTGCGTTCATTTTTTGCAGTTTATGCAACAAACTATTATGTTTTTATCATTTCCTTGGGAGTGATCACATTCACATTAATACGAATACCTAAATCGGGCAAGGAGGCATGTCTCACTCACTTGTCAGGCGTACAAATTAGGTGCGTCGATAAGAGATTCCTATCATACGATACACGTACTGTCACTAATGCCGTGTAACACACCAGACGTGTTTTCCGGTGGACGATTTGGTGACTCGGTTGTCTTGTCGCCTTGTCACCAAACGCTTGCGGTTCCCATTCGAAAGCTGTTTCCTTTCGGCCGCTAATACAGTAGTTGCGCATAATCAACTTTCATTGTAGGTCCATACCTTACACCTCGCTGTTGCAAACGGACGTTACACCACGACACAGATACAAATTTGAATACAGCGAAAAGTGAAAAAAGAAGAGGAAGAAGAAGGGAGGTTTGAACACGTGTCGACCGCTTCGCAGTCCAACACCGTGACCACTTCTTCTTTTCCATATTATTGGGCACTGTTTGTTGCGTTTGCTCTTTTTTCACAGTTCAGTACACCTTCATCCTGTTTTCATGCTTGATACGTGTTCAGTTTTTGATGAGCTGTCCAATGGGCCCTCTTATCACTAAATATGAGGGGGGTACGTTGGGGAGTTTCCCTTGTCAATGTAGTAAAGACAGTCAACGGGTGGAATAAGTCTTGTGCTCGAGTCGATCGGGTTTTACGTCCGACTTGCAGCATAATAAGCCTCACATGTTGGGTAGTTTGAATCACTACTGATGGCAGGTAGTGTAAATTATATTCCTTTTTAGATTCCCCTGGACTGTTGCTTTGTTTTTATACAACATTAATGTCTGGATGTGAACGGAATGAAGCAGTGGTGCTAAAACTCCTCGGGTTGCCCCGAACAATCTTACAAGGGAACCTCCCCATCACCCCCCTCAGATTTAGTTATAAGTTGGCACAGTGGATAGGCCTTGAAAAACTGAACACAGATCAATCGAGAAAACAGGAAGAAGTTGTGTGGAACTACGAAAAAAATAAGCAAAATATGCAAACTGAGTAGTCCATGCGCAAGATAGGCAACATCAAGGCAAGTGTAAGCGCAGGAGCGCTGTGGTCCCGTGGTTAGCGTGAGCACCTTGGTTCAAGTCTTCCCTCGAGTGAAAAGTTTACTTTCTTTATTTTCGCAAAGTTATCGTCCGTCCGTTCGTTCATTGACGTCTCTGTTCACTGTAATAAGTTTAGTGTCTGTGTTTTGCGACCGCACCGCAAAACCGTGCGATTAGTAGAAGAAAGGACGTGCCTCTCCAATGGGAACCGAAAACATTTGATCGCAAGGTCATAGGTCAACCGATTCCTCCACAGGAAAACACGTCTGATATATTCAATACGACACTGGTGACGGCATGTGCGTCGCATGACAGGAATATGTTGTCGACCCACCTAACTTGTATACGTAGCGAATGGGTAAAAAGATTCTTCTACCTTGCCCGATTTAGTTCTCTTTTGGATGTGATAATCACACCCAAAAAAGTGATGAAAACATAAGAGTGTGTCACATAAACTAAAAATAAAAAATTAAACTTTTCACTCGAGGGAAGACTTGAACCAAGGGCCTCTCGTTCCACATGTGCTCACGCTAACCACGGGACCACAGCGCTCCTGCGCATACGCTTGCCATGATGTTGCCTATCTTGCCCATGGACTACTCAGTTTGTATATTTTCCTTATTTTTTTCATAGTTCCACACAACTTCTACCTGTTTTCTCGGTTGATCTGTGTTGCGTTTTTCAAGGCCTATCCTATCCACTGTGCCAACTTATAACTAAATCTGAGTTCAATCCCGTCTCCAGCCATCCTGATTTATGTTTTCCGTGATTTCCCTAAATCGTTTCAGGCAAATGCCGGGATGGTTCCTTTGAAAGGGCACGGCCGATTTCCTTCCCAATCCTTCCCTAACCCGAGCTTGCGCTCCGTCTCTAATGACCTCGTTGTCGACGAGACGTTAAACACTAACCACCACCACCACTAAATCTGAGGGGGGTGCGATGGGGAGGTTCCCTTGTTAGTGGTGTTTTTCCTCGATTGAGTAAGCAACGAAACTGAAAAGAACTGAACCTCCTACTTTCTTACTATTCGTTCGTAATATCTTCCGACTAAAAAGAAAACATACTAAGGCATTCTACGAAGATTACGAGTCACAGCACTTCCCATTCATAGCCGGATAACATTTTCCTCGTTGGACCCAGAATGACCAGAACGCAATGCGGAGAGTAGCCTCCGCTTTGATTCCAAGAAGGCTGGGGAGTCCCGCGAAGTGAACAAGTTACTGGAACCGTGTCAGCTCTTGTTGCATAACGCACTCTCTAACAGAGTTATTTGCAACAGGATATTAAAACACGCAACGTTAGAAATACTGTTCAGATTTCCTTTATGATTCACACATATGATGTACCAATTAGTTATTTCACTTTGATGCTCCACCGGAAGTCTGAACTGGACGCCTTAGCACTGAAACAAACCCACCACAGCGCCTTGAATGAACATGCACCAAATGATGTAACACAGAGCACAGGCATTACATTTTACAGGGCATTACCAAAATGCAAGGAACAAGATATTCCTATATTCGCTGTGCAGAAGCTATTGTCACATAGAAACTAATAACTCGAAGGAGAAATATAAATGAGTTCTACAAGGTGATTCGTAAATGTGGAAACACCGACATAAAACGTAAACTGTTGGATAAGCAGAAGTTTGAAGTAAAACAGAATGGGATGGCACACGGGGCGGGGGAGGGGAAGAGGGGAGAAATTTGTAGCACTACGTTACCAACATGACAGCCGATTTCATGAACGCAACTCGTAATTTTTAAATAAAAAGGGGGTAATGTGGCACATCAAAAAAGATGGAGAATTGCACGAGAAAAACAATGATGTCTTCCTTTGTACATAACTTTATTCATTCTCTACGTATGTCGCATTTCGTACGGATCATACGGATCTTACGGATAAAGAAAGAAAAACCTTTGATTCTTTCCACATCCCAGAGACTCCTCTCCAAGCGATCCATGGAAAACGATAAATGTAATGTAATAACACAATAGACTGCAAGACGTACTCGTTACGTTATCCAGCTCATCGTGAGGTTCTTATTAAACGCTACATCCATTCGTCACGGAAATTAACCAACACATGTACCACAATGCGCGCACAAGCTTCTACATTCCGGTTCCATGAGGTGTGCAAGGTTTTTGATCTTCACTTCATAGGCAGTTGCCTTCAGGTGTCCCCATAGGATGCACTCTATTGAACTTAAATCTGCGGAATGTGGAAGCTACTCTAGGAGCTCTACCACCTATCCACGACCAGGAAAAATGGATGTTGAGGCACACTCCCGTAGTGAGGCAGGGCACCATCGCCCTGAAATAAAATTGGAAATGTACTGTTTCATACAACAACGACGACAGTTCATACTATTGTAACAGGTGCAGATAACGGGCTGCTGGTAGTGTAGTCTGTTTGAAAAATGGCCCAACAATACTAGAACCCCATATTCCACGCCATACCATAACTTCTGATGCAATATCTACCTCCGGTGGATCCATTCAATGACAGTTGATAACTGATCAGTATCTTCATCTTCACTTCATACGCAGTTGCCTTCAGGTGTCCCCATAGGATGCACTCTACTGAACTTAAATCTGCGGGATGTGGAGGCTACTCTAGGAGCTCTACCACCTATTCACGACCAGGAAAAATGGATGTTGAGGCACACTCCCGTAGTGAGGCAGGGCACCATCGCCCTGAAATAAAATTGGAAATGTACTGTTTCATACAACGACGACAGTTCATACTATTGTAACAGGTGCAGATAACGGGCTGCTGGTAGTGTAGTCTGTTTGAAAAATGGCCCAACAATTCTAGAACCCCATATTCCACGCCATACCATAACTTCCGATGCAATATCTACCTCCGATGGATCCATTCAATGACAGTTGATAACTGATCAGTATCTATTTTTTTATTTACTTCCATGTTCACACAGAAATTAACTTCTTTCATGAACAGTACGTCACTGGAGAAATAATGATTTTCGTTCAGCTTGCGTGTTACTCATTCTGCAGAAAAGACCCAACGATTTAGATCGTCCTCGTCATTTTTTGTTGACTTTTATCCTTACCAGAGGCAAAAAGCACAGTGTAATCAGGAAAACGAAAATGGTTCAACGATGTGTCACTGGCATATATTTCTTCTTCTTTTCCAAATTAGGAATCTGAACACTTCCTCTAGGGTGCAGAGAATCGTTTTGGTGATATGTAATCTCCTTGCTTGACTCCTCTTCCGGTTCAGAATTTTCCACCGTCCTGATGAACTCTGATAGAAGCTATGGCATTGACACATATCTTCTTCAGTATAATAACATCGACTCGGCGATTTGTTTCTCCAGCGTGGTTAATAAAAATCAATTTTGAAATTGAGTCAAAATCTTCCTCAAAATGTACGAATCCAAGGCAAAGTCATAATTTTTAACGTGAATCATTAAAACACATCTGTTTGGCACATACGATATTTCTCGTAAATCTATGGTATAGTGTATGTTACGTTAATACACTTAGGATAAACAGCCTGTAACCGCAGAAAATCAGTGCCATAGATTGCCGCCGGCCGTTGTGGCTGAGCGGTTCTAGGCGCTTCAGTCCGGAACCGCGCGACCGCTACGGTCGCTATTTCGAATCCTGCCTCGGGGCATGGATGTGTGTGATGTCCTTAGGTTAGTTAGGTTTAAGTAGTTCTAAGTTCTAGGGGACTGATGACCTCAGATGTTAAGTCCCATAGTGCTCAGAGCCATTTGAACTATAGATTGGCAAAGAACTTCTACGTACAAATCGTGATGCCTTGTTGTTGTTGTTGTTGTTGTTGTTGTGGTCTTCAGTCCTGAGACTGGTTTGATGCAGCTGTCCATGCTACTCTATCCTGTGCAAGCTTCTTCATCTCCCAGTACCTATTGCAACCTACATCCTTCTGAATCAGTTTAGTGTATTCATCTCTTGGTCTCCCTCTACGATTTTTACCCTCCACGCTGCCCTCCAACACTAAATTGGCGATCCCTTGATGCCTCAGAACATGTCCTACCAACCGATCCCTTCTTCTAATCAAGTTGTGCCACAAACTTCTCTTCTCCCCAATCCTATTCAATACCTCCTCATTAGTTATGTGATCTACCCATCTAATCTTCAGCATTCTTCTATAGCACCACATTTAGAAAGCTTCTATTCTCTTCTTGTCTAATTTATTTATCGTCCATGTTTCACTTCCATACATGGCTACGCTCCATAAAATACTTTCAGAAACGACACTTAAATCTATACTCGATGTTAAGAAACTTGTCTTCTTCAGAAACGCTTTCCTTGCCATTGCCAGTCTACATTTGATATCCTCTCTACTTCAACCATCATCAGTTATTTTGCTCCCCAAATAGCAAAACTCCTTTACTACTTTAAGTGTCTCATTTCCTAATTTAATTCCCTCAGCATCACCCGACTTAATTCGACTACATTCCATTATCCTCTTTTTGCTTTTGTTGATGTTCATCTTATACCCTCCTTTCATGACACTGTCCATTCCGTTCAACTGCTCTTCCAAGTCCTTTGCTGTCTCTGGCAGAATTACAATGTCATCGGCGAACCTCAAAGTTTTTATTTCTTCTCCATGGATTTTAATACCTACTCCGAATTTTTCTTTTGTTTCCTTTACTGCTTGCTCAATATACAGATTGAATAACATCGGTGATAGGCTACAACCCTGTCTCACTCCCTTCCCAACCACTGCTTCTCTTTCATGCCCCTCGACTCTTATAACTGCCATCTGGTTTCTGTACAAATTGTAAATAGCCTTTCGCTCCTTGTATTTTACCCCCGCCACATTCAGAATTTGAAAGAGAGTAATCCAGTCAACATTGTCAAAAGCTTTCTCTAAGTCTACAAATGCTAGAAACGTAGGTTTTCCTTTCCTTAATCTAGCTTTCGTAGGGTCAGTATTGCCTAACGTGTTCCAATATTTCTACGGAATCCAAACTGATCTTCGCCGAGGTCGGCTTCTTCCAGTTTTTCCGTTCGTCTGTAGAGAATTCGCGTTCGTATTTTGTATCCGTGACTTATTAAACTGATTGTTCGGTAATTTTCACATCTGTCAGCACCTGCTTTCTTTGGGATTGGAATTATTATATTCTTCTTGAAGTCTGTGGGTATTTCGCCTGTCTCATACATCTTGCTCACCAGATAGCAGAGTTTTTTCACGACAGGCTCTCCCAAGGTCGTCAGTAGTTCTAATGTAATGTTGTCTACTCCCGGGGCCTTGTTTCGATGCCTTGTTAGCGACTGAATTTCGAGAGAGATCGAATCGGTCGCGTGAGTGACATGGAAGTATAAGATCGATAGATCACGGCGCAATGACTACAGAATAAATGGTGATGAGATGGACTGACGACGACAGTGTGGCAGGAAGATTGGACACAGTTCGCCTCCACAACTGAGTAGTCAAAGCGGCTGAGTACCATGCGGAGGACCCGGTTTCGATTCCCGGACATCCAGGGATTTTTCCAGAGGAGTCTGGAGCGGGATACACTCAGTCTCGTGATGCAAATTGAGGAATTACTTGACCGAGTACTAGTGGCCCCAGGTCACGAAAACTGACAACAGCCGGGTAAGCAGTGAGCTGAGTCCATGCCTCTCCATACCGCAGCCGATGACGCTACTGGCAGAGGATGACACGGCTGTCGGTTCGTCCGGATGCGCCTGCCGGTGCCTGTGGGCGGAGTTTACGTTTTACGTTTACGTTCTTACAGAAAGACGACCCCACGAGAACATCCAGGATAACTGGACCAGCTCTGATACACAGACGAATGATATCTACATCTACATCCAAACTCCGCAAGCCACCTGACGGTGTGTGGCGGAGCTGATTCCAGTCAGAATATACGGGCAGAGTGTCACCAGGACCTTCGCGAATATGTTACTGGAAGGTGGGTTGAAATCTCGAGTTACCAAGCGTCGTTAACCCCTGACACCATACCACAAATAACATAGAATTGCATGGTGTAGAGACATTGAATGACATTTTGTACTGTTCATCGATGAGTCTCGCTTCTGTTTCTGGAAGTCGGAGCGACGTGAACGTGTCCATTGACGACCGGGTGAAACACCACAGGAAACGACGATTCTCGAGATTCGCGACTCTTGGAATCGCGATGTGGGGACTGTTGGATATGACAACAGGACTGATTAGTTAATTGTTGAAGGGAGGTTGTCGCCAGTATGTGACAAGAATTGTAAACCCTATGTCATACCCCTTCGTGGCCATGGTATCTAATGGCGTATTTCAGTAGGATAATGAAACACACCTCACCGCATTTTACACCACAAACGCCTTGAGTACTATACAGAACCTTGACTGGCTTGCCCAATCGCCTGATTTATCACCCATGAAGCATGACTCGGCTGTGATGGATAAAGGTACACTTTCACTAGCGGGCCCGCCAATGCTTTGCAGTTGCTAAACATGTATGGGAATTGGATATGCGTCCTAATCTTCTTCTCTACCATCTCTCTATCTCTTTCTCCCCTCTCTCATACCCCACCTGCTCCTCCTCAACCCCCTCTCTGTCCATCAGCTCTCCTCTCTCTCTGTCAGTCTCCTCTATCCCGTTTATCTCTCTATCTTCACTGCTCTCTCACTCTGTCCATTTCCGCCTCATCATTCTCTCTGAACATCTCCTCATTCCTTCTCACTATGTCCATTTTCATCCACCCACCCTCCCCCCACTATATCTGTCCTCTCCCTTCTCTCTCTCTTTTTGATCTTAACCCCTGTTTATTGCCGTTGCAAACGAAACCTCGATCGGGAAATGAAGTGGCGTAAATGAATGAGTAAATCAGTTGGTATCACTGGTATAAGTGGTATGAGAGAGGTATGCAGCTGGTCGATTTGCGAGGATTTTTTTTGGTCATCAGTCTACTGACTGGTTTGATGCGGCCCGCCACGAATTCCTTTCCTGTGCCAACCTCTTCATCTCAGAGTAGCACTTGCAACCTACGTGCTCAATTATTTGCTTGACGTATTCCAATCTCTGTCTTCCTCTACAGTTTTTGCCCTCTACAGCTCCCTCTAGTACCATGGAAGTCATTCCCTCATGTCTTAGCAGATGTCCTATCATCCTGTCCCTTCTCCTTATCAGTGTTTTCCACATATTCCTTTCCTCTCCGATTCTGCGTAGAACCTCCTCATTCCTTACCTTATCAGTCCACCTAATTTTCAACATTCGTCTATAGCACCACATCTCAAATGCTTCGATTCTCTTCTGTTCCGGTTTTCCCACAGTCCATGTTTCACTACCATACAATGCTGTACTCCAGACGTACATCCTCAGAAATGTCTTCCTCAAATTAAGGCCGGTATTTGATATTAGTAGACTTCTCTTGGCCAGAAATGCCTTTTTTGCCATAGCGAGTCTGCTTTTGATGTCCTCCTTGCTCCGTCCGTCATTGGTTATTTTACTGCCTAGGTAGCAGAATTCCTTAACTTCATTGACTTCGTGACCATCAATCCTGATGTTAAGTTTCTCGCTGTTCTCATTTCTACTACTTCTCATTACCTTCGTCTTTCTCCGATTTACTCTCAAACTATACTGTGTACTCATTAGACTGTTCATTCCGTTCAGCAGATCATTTAATTCTTCTTCTCTTTCACTCAGGATAGCAATGTCATCAGCGAATCGTATCATTGATATCCTTTCACCTTGTATTTTAATTCCACTCCTGAACCTTTCTTTTATTTCCATCATTGCTTCCTCGATGTACAGATTGAAGAGTAGGGGCGAAAGGCTACAGCCTTGTCCTACACCCTTCTTAATACGAGCACTTCGTTCTTGATCGTCCACTCTTATTATTCCCTCTTTGTTGTTGTACATATTGTATATGACCCGTCTCTCCCTATAGCTTACCCCTACTTTTTTCTGAATCTCGAACAGCTTGCACCATTTTATATTGTCGAACGCTTTTTCCAGGTCGACAAATCCTATGAAAGTGTCCTGATTTTTCTTTAGCCTTGCTTCCATTATTAGCCGTAACGTCAGAAGTGCCTTTCTCGTCGCCGGCCGCTGGTGGCCGAGCGGTTCTGGCGCTACGGTCTGGAACCGCGCGACAGCTACGGTCGCAGGTTCGAATCCTGCCTCGGGCATGGATGTGTGTGTCGTCCTTAGGTTAGTTAGGTTTAAGTAGTTCTAAGTTCTAGGGGACTTATAACCTCAGCAGTTGAGTCCCATAGTGCTCAGAGCCATTTTTTTGCCTTTCTCGTCCCTTTACTTTTCCTAAAGCCAAACTGATCGTCACCTAGCGCATTCTCAATTTTCTTTTCCATTCTTCTGTATATTATTCTTGTAAGCAGCTTCGATGCATGAGCTGTTAAGCTGATTGTGCGATAATTCTCGCACTTGTCAGCTCTTGCCGTCTTCGGAATTGTGTGGATGATGTTTTTCCGAAAGTCAGATGGTATATCGCCAGACTCATATATTCTACACACCAACGTGAATAGTCATTTTGTTGCCACTTCCCCCAATGGTTTTAGAAATTCTGATGGGATGTTATCTATCCCTTCTGCCTTATTTGACCGTAAGTCCTCCAAAGCTCTTTTAAATTCCGATTCTAATACTGGATCCTCTATCTCTTCTAAATCGACTCCTGTTTCTTCTTCTATCACATCAGACAAATCTTCACCCTCATAGAGGCTTTCAATGTATTCTTTCCACCTATCTGCTCTCTCCTCTGCATTTAACAGTGGAATTCCCGTTGCACTCTTAATGTTACACCGTTGCTTTTAATGTCACCAAAGGTTGTTTTGACTTTCCTGTATGCTGAGTCTGTTCTTCCGACAATCATATCTTTTTCGATGTCTTCACATTTTTCCTGCAGCCATTTCGTCTTAGCTTCCCTGCACTTCCTATTTATTTCATTCCTCAGCGACTTGTATTTCGATATTCCTGATATTCCCGGAACATGTTTGTACTTCCTCCTTTCATCAATCAACTGAAGTATTTCTTCTGTTACCCATGATTTCTTCGCAGCTACCTTCTTTGTACCTATGTTTTCCTTCCCAACTTCTGTAATGTCCCTTTTTAGAGATGTCCATTCCTCTTCAACTGTACTGCCTACTGCGCTATTCCTTATTGCTGTATCTATAGCGTTAGAGAACTTCAAACGTATCTCGTCATTCCTTAGTACTTCCGTATCCCACTTCTTTGCGTATTGATTCTTCCTGACTAATGTCTTGAACTTCAGCCTACTCTTCATCACTACTATATTGTGATCTGAGTCTATATCTGCTCCTGGGTACGCCTTACAGTCCAGTATCTGATTTCGGAATCTCTGTCTGACCATGATGTAATCTAATTGAAATCTTCCCGTACCTCCCGGCCTTTTCCAAGTATACCTCCTCCTCTTGTGATTCTTGAACAGGGTATTCGCTTTTCTTTACCGCAGTCGATTTTAACAGAAAAGCTGCACATTGTTATTTAAAAAATATGTAGCCTAATGATCGACTGAGTGTTTTAGAGTATCATGTAAAAATTTGAAGTAAATCGGTCAGGAACGTTTCAAGATTCCTGGCAACGTCATTTCTCTATACACGGATAAAAAAAAAATAATCGCAACACCAAGGAGTTGTGCGATGTAAACGAAAGTTGGTAGGTGTGTTTCTACATCTGAAAGATGATGTCTATTCAATTTTCGCGCCACTCGCAGAAGAGTGATGATAGTAGAACCCTATGAGGATGCAAACTAGGTTTGCTTTAAACACACGCCGTAACGGTCGTGAGTGTTATGTATCTTTGAGACTGGACGTGGTGAGTTGATGTTAGTCAAGAATGCTTTTAAGGTGGAAAAGACGCCATTATCAACACCTCAGTGAGTTTGAACGAGGTCGTGTAAAAGGGTTATGAGAAGCTGGAGCCCGCATCTCGTGGTCGTGCGGTAGCGTTCTCGCTTCCCACGCTCGGGTTCCCGGGTTCGATTCCCGGCGGGGTCAAGGATTTTCTCTGCCTCGTGATGGCTGGGTGTTGTGTGATGTCCTTAGGTTAGTTAGGTTTAAGTAGTTCTAAGTTCTAGGGAACTGATGACCATAGATGTTTAGTCCCATAGTGCTGAGAGCCATTTTTTTGAGAAGCTGGATGTTTCTTCTGTGATAATGCAGAAAGACTTGGCAGGAAGATAGCCACTGTACATGATTGCTGGTAGCGGTGGTAACGAGAAAGTATGGTCGAAAGATGACAGGCCTCCGGACGGTCATGTGGCACTACCGAGAGGAAAGGCCGTCATGCTCGGCGTCGCAATTTGAACAGCAGTTGGCACCACAGTGACAACGAACATATACAAATCGGTTACTTCAAGGACTGTTCGGAGGCAGACGCCCTGTAGCGCGCATTCCACTGACCCCCAACCTCAGTCATTTGGAACTTCCATTATATCAAGCGACAGCTCTTAGGAGAGCATGATGGAGATCTGTCGTGTTTTCTGATGAAAGCTGTTTCTGCCTAGGTGCCAGTGATGGCCATGTGTTGGTTAGAAAGAGGCCAGTTGAGAGCCTGCAACCAAACTGTCAGCGTGCTAGAGACAGTGGATCTACACCTGGAGTTAACGGTTTGGGGTGCGATTTCGTATAACAGCAGGATCACTCTCGCTGTTATCCCAGGTAACATGACTACAAATTCGTTCGCGAGTCTGGTGATGTGACCTGTTGAGCTACCATTCATGAACAGCATTCCAGGGGGTGTTTTCCAACAGGATAACACTCGCCCACATACAGTTTTGTAGCCCAATATACTCTGAAGAATGTCGACATGTTGCCTTGGCGTGCTCAATCGCCATATCTGTCTCCAGTCAAGCACATATCGGACGACACCTCCAGCGTCATCCTCAAACATCATTAACCGTCCCTGTACTGACCAACCAAGTGAACAGGCATGGACCTCCGTCCCACAACCTGACATTCGGCACCTGTACAACATAATGCATGCATGTTTACATGCATGCGTCCAACATTCAGGCGGTTGCACCGGTTGTTATGTACCAGCAGCCGCGCGGAGTGACCGCGCGGTTTGAAGCGTCATGTCACGGACTGCGCTGCCCCTCCTGTAGGAGGTTCGAGTCCTCCCTTGTTATTAGAATAAGTTAGTTTAAGTAGTGTGTAAGTCCAGGGACCGATGACCTAAGCAGTTTGGTCCCTTAGAAATTCACACACATTTGAACATTTTTGCACCTGCGTATCACATTTTGAGAGGCTTGTCTCGCGCATACAATTAGCTGTAATCTTGCAATCACTTGAGTATGTTACCTAGACAAAGACTCCCGAAATTTCATTGCTCTACGTTAATTATTTTTTGGTGTTGCGATTTTCCCCACCAGTTTACTTACGTATTATGTAGAATAAAAATATATAGCATATGACCGTCCAAATGTTAATTAGAGCATCGTATAAAAATTTGAAGTAAATCGGTAAAGCCCTTCTTGAGATTTTTGGTAATAAAGTTAAACAACGTCTTGTCTTTATATAGCAGTATAGATTCAGCTTCCAGCCAGTAATCTACAGTACATGAACTGACAGCATAATTATATTTCAAACATGGTAAGAAATTCCTCAAGATGGCACTCAGAAGCCGTCTTCTTACAGGTCACAACTAGGTACAAGACTGTATTCGTACCTGTCCTGCAGGGGTCACCACCTTATTCTGACGTTGATGATGGACATCAGTTCCGAATGGAATGAAAGTTTACTCATTTAATGTCCGTTGTGTTATAAGTATCTCAACAAATTTCGATAAATGTCGCAGTCAGAATATTATGCATTGTGCCATATGCACTTCAAAAACCAGCTTGTCTGGTGGCTTCACCACTACGAGACCTCTTGGGCTTTGATTGCATGCAAGAATTGTTATGGGTGGATTTGAATATACACTTACTGGTATGGGGGAAGTCGCTGAAAATTACAATTCTTTTAGTGAATTGTAGCACCTGCTGTACTTCCTCAGAACTGACATTATTTCATATTTAGCGTTCATCTTCAAATGATGTGGCACAGAATTCAAATCATCTAATAATGATAGCAGATAGTCCTTATCATGGTCATGGTTGGTGATTTTTTTTTTCCTTGGTGTTTGCTGCAAGTAACTGAAAAAAAAAATTTTGTCCTCTTCAGTCATCCTTTATCTCTTACGAAAATGGAGGCAACCCCATCATTTGTCTCATGAGTATAAGCAACAGCTCCTTCCAACTTTGCTGGTTTAGTGGCAATTACAGATGATAATAAATTTAGCGTAATAAAATTTACATATTTTTTTGCTTGATTCTGCCAGAGAACCCCTTTTTTCACTTTCCTCTCATTGATTTGTTTAAGAGTCACGAATATTCTTCCACTTGTTCTGTAACTGTGTTGCTGCAAAAAAAACAAAAAATCTCTTATTTCAGGCACGTTGGTACATGCTGTACACTTATAGAGCTGCATTATTCGTTCAAATGAGGTATTTCCACTATATCCAAAACCGTGAGAGACACTTTTCAGAAAATATGGAATAACGTATGAAGCATACACTGATGAGCAAAACATTATGACTGCTGCCCACCGCGAGGTTGAATGCCTACTGGCGGTATTACGTGCACGTAGCGCAGTAAGAAAAGAATATAAACGGAAGAAAGACGAATGGGCAGCCATTATAGCAAAGTTGTGGGCCGAAAATGCGGAAATCTACTGATATAAGCGATTTTGACAATGGACACGTTGCTGTGGCACTGCGGTTCGAAACGAAAATCTCTGAAATGGCAAAGCTGGTCACCTGTTGGGGTACTAACGTTGTGAGCACGTATGGAAAGTGGTTGAAGGATAAGATGGTGAAGTAACGAGTAAGCCGTATGGTATCAGAAGACCACAACTCATCAAATAACGTAGAGGTCGGAGGATCCCCCACTGTGTAATCCAGAATTGGCAGCGATGTGTGACAGATCTGACGACGGAGTACAACGCTGGTGCAGCCACAATTGTTTCAGAGCAAAGGCCACTGTTGAACATGGAGCTCCACATCCGACGTGTTACCGTGTTGACCCAACGAAATCGTCAGTTATGATTGCAGTGGGCACAACATCAAAGAGTTTTCATAGTGGATCAATAGTAATGTGTCGCCTGAAGAATGAATCGCAGTCCGCAGCTCGTGGTCGTGCGGTAGCGTTCTCGCTTCCCACGCCCGGGTTCCCGGGTTCGATTCCCGGCGGGGTCAGGGATTTTCTCTGCCTCGTGATGACTGGGTGTTGTGTGCTGTCCTTAGGTTAGTTAGGTTTAAGTAGTTCTAAGTTCTAGGGGACTGATGACCATAGATGTTAAGTCCCATAGTGCTCAGAGCCAATGAATCGCATTTCATGTTACACAAGTCGATGGTTGTGTCCTTATACGTCGTCATCCAGGCAAATGGCTGCACAAAATATGCAACGCACCACAGATGCAGGCCGGTGAGGGCAGAATCATGAAGGATACACTGAGTTCGGCCTCTATGGGCTCTGTGATGGTAATCGAAGGCACACATGACAGCAGTGCACTATGTGAACGTTATTGCGGACGACCTGCTTCGCTTCGTGCTTTAAGTCTCCCTCTAGGGTTATGACATCTACCAGCAGAATAACTGTCCGTGCTGCAAGGACAGAAGCATGCTACAGTGATTTGAGGGGCATTATAGTGAACTAACCTAGACCCCTTGGCCAGTAAATGTACCTGATCTGTACCCATTTGAACACATATCGGGCGCCAGCTGCCTGCCCCTAAACAACCATTCCGTAATTTTCAGGAATTCCTATGCGTATGCATCTGGTATCACATACTTCTGGAATTCTGTCAAGGACTTTTACAATCTGTGCCAAGCGTAATCTCTGTTGTACTATGTTTGAAAAGTGGAACAATACGCTATTAAACAGGTGGTCATAATGATTTCGCTCGTCGGTGTATGCATGTTATTTATATCGGAAGAAGGCTGGATTAATAAGCAGAAAAGTTAAAAATGCATGCTGATTTTCCGAACTGCCTCGATGCAATTGACGGGAAGACGTTATAATTGTTAACCCTGAACACGTTGGCACTTTATCTCATAATTACAAACACTTTTTTCAATGGTGTTTATATCAGTTTGTGGCGCTGACTATTATACACTCCTGGAAATTGAAATAAGAACACCGTGAAATCATTGTCCCAGGAAGGGGAAACTTTATTGACACATTCCTGGAGTCAGATATATCACATGATCACACTGACAGAACCACAGGCACATAGACACAGGCAACAGAGCATGCACAATGTCGGCACTAGTACAGTGTATATCCACCTTTCGCAGCAATGCAGGCTGCTATTCTCCCATGGAGACGATCGTAGAGATGCTGGATGTAGTCCTGTGGAACGGCTTGCCATGCCATTTCCACCTGGCGCCTCAGTTGGACCAGCGTTCGTGCTGGACGTGCAGACCGCGTGAGACGACGCTTCATCCAGTCCCAAACATGCTCAATGGGGGACAGATCCGGAGATCTTGCTGGCCAGGGTAGTTGACTTACACCTTCTAGAGCACGTTGGGTGGCACGGGATACATGCGGACGTGCATTGTCCTGTTGGAACAGCAAGTTCCCTTGCCGGTCTAGGAATGATAGAACGATGGGTTCGATGACGGTTTGGATGTACCGTGCACTATTCAGTGTCCCCTTGACGATCACCAGTGGTGTACGGCCAGTGTAGGAGATTGCTCCCCACACCATGATGCCGGGTGTTGGCCCTGTGCGCCTCGGTCGTATGCAGTCCTGATTGTGGCGCTCACCTGCACGGCGCCAAACACGCATACGGCCATCATTGGTACCAAGGCAGAAGCGACTCTCATCGCTGAAGACGACACGTCTCCATTCGTCCCTCCATTCACGCCTGTCGCGACACCACTGGAGGCAGGCTGCACGATGTTGGGGCGTGAGCGGAATACGGCCTAACGGTGTGCGGGACCGTAGCCCAGCTTCATGGAGACGGTTGCGAATGGTCCTCGCCGATACCCCAGGAGCAACAGTGTCACTAATTTGCTGGGAAGTGGCGGTGCGGTCCCCTACGGCACTGCGTAGGATCCTACGGTCTTGGCGTGCATCCGTGCGTCGCTGCGGTCCGGTCCCAGGTCGACGGGCACGTGTACCTTCCGCCGACCACTGGCGACAACATCGATGTACTGTGGAGACCTCACGCCCCACGTGTTGAGCAATTCGGCGGTACGTCCACCCGGCCTCCCGCATGCCCACTATACGCCCTCGCTCAAAGTCCGTCAACTGCACATACGGTTCACGTCCACGCTGTCGCGACATGCTACCAGTGTTAAAGACTGCGATGGAGCTCCGTATGCCACGGCAAACTGGCTGACACTGACGGCGGCGGTGCACAAATGCTGCGCAGCTAGCGCCATTCGACGGCCAACACCGCGGTTCCTGGTGTGTCCGCTGTGCCGTGCGTGTGATCATTGCTTGTACAGCCCTCTCGCAGTGTCCGGAGCAAGTATGGTGGGTCTGACACACCGGTGTCAATGTGTTCTTTTTTCCATTTCCAGGAGTGTATTACATTCATAGACGTAGGTTCACATGGAAAAAGTGGAAACTTATAAATTTGTAAAAATATATTATTTATGAAAATATATTATTTATAAAATTTATTATTTATAAAAGAATGAGAGATAGTAACGTAAATTTACTAATGGCATACCTTTCTCTGACTCAGGTGAGCCTTTTCAATTCTACTTTTTCTGATATGAAGCAATTGCTCTTCAGGACAACATACAATGTCCGTACAGTGGAAAAAAATTTACAGAGAAAAGAAAACATTATAATTACAGTTTATCGAGGGTACTCCTCTAGAAAGAGTGCACTTTTGGGATCCTATCCAACTAATGGCGAATATTTCATCGCCCTTTATATGTAATAATTGGAGCACGTTGCATTCCGCACAACCACATTCGCAAATGAGATGCGTTCAAACTGGGTGAAATTTTAGAGATGGAAAAGTACCACGTCGAAAGTTATTTTTGCAGCAGGAGAGCGCACCACATTGTTTAAAACGACACATAAAGTACAGAGATTCGACAGTCACAAAGAGCTAGCAAACGACAAATGCACCACAGTCAAGCAAAGTGGCAGCTGGTTACGTCCGCCCTCTGCAACCGCGATGCCAGATCGCCACTTGTGAGAGATCAAACGCGGCTGAATTGCCGCCACCAGTCGGATACACAGCCGGTCGCGGCTCAAATCGCCAGTGTGTTATAAGCCGTGTGGGCTGTCACACGCGGGAAAGTCACCAGTGTAGTAAGTGGCCTAGCTTTCTTCTTAGTCATTTAGGCAATATTTTTGTTTGGCTATAGCAAAACTACAAAGTTCTTTATATATTTAATTTTCAATCAATTGTTCCATGTGTAGCACTATTGTTTAATATTGTAAATAATTTGTACAGATTTATCCTGAATAATGTAAAGTGTATATTCTTTCCCATTTAATATATTTCGTCTACTGTGGAGAAACGATAAGATTTGTAATATGGTTGCTCCTTGTGTGTTAAGTTCTTTGTATGATTTGGAAGAGATTGTCTTTCAGTGAGATAAATGTTGTATTGATTACTTAATATGATTAAATCACAAAGTTTTTTTAAAGTATGTCTATTGATAATTATGTTGAAACTGGTTCATACATAGGGACTTTGCGTTGCATAAACTGAAAAGAAAAGGTACTTTCCCTCTGCAACGGAAGTGAGTTTGCGCGCGCCAAAATGTGGTTCGTGCGAACGAAAAGGTGGATGTGGCGTTCGTCTGAGCGCCAAACGAGAGAGCACGGTAGCCAGTCGGCAGTGAAACATTGACGAGTTAACAGCGCAAGTGCCGAGTGAGGCCTATTATGTTACCAGTGGAATGGAATGGCCTCGGATGTAATATGTGGCTCTAAAATGGTGCTCTCGTTTTGGGAAAAAGCTCTGAAATTATTATTATCAACGCCAAAAAGAAATATATAGAGCTTATTTGTGCCAATGGAAAGACCACCTAGCTGCTCCATACTCGCCACCTCGATTGCGCAACCACTTCGTCACACTCACAAAAGTCCGCAGCTCGTGGTCGTGAGGTAGCGTTCTCGCTTCCCACGCCCGGGTTCCCGGGTTCGATTCCCGGCGGGGTCAGGGATTTTCTCTGCCTCGTGATGACTGGGTGTTGTGTGCTGTCCTTAGGTTAGTTAGGTTTAAGTAGTTCTAAGTTCTAGGGGACTGATGACCATAGATGTTAAGTCCCATAGTGCTCAGAGCCATTTGAACCAACACTCACAAAAGGTCAGATATGTAAGCATGTGTGAACCAGTTCAATGGAAATATAATCTTAAAGCTCAGAGAATTGTGTTCCACCCATGTGTGTATCCTGTGCACTTACCCAAGTAGGATCCTCACCATTGATTACTGAATTCCTTGAGTGGTTCTTGCATAAATGTATTAACAAAAATACAGTGCAAATCTTATGATGTATGGTAAAGTTTTCTGCGAGCACACTTAATGTGCAGGTCAAGAATTGTTCATTTCTCATACTTATAACAGTGAGTATTTTGGTTTGAAAGTTTTAAAACTTAGCTAGAAAATGAACTAAAAATCAGTTTAGGAAAGAGAATGCTAAAGTTTACTGAGTCAAAATTGCTTTCAGAACCTTCTTACTTGCAAGTGATACTATGAACCTTTTGTCTTGATGCATTAAAATTATATTATAAAAGGTTACTGAAATTAACCATTTTTAAATTCATGTAAGGTGGGTAAAATTAGTGCACAGTTTGTCCCAGAAAAGAGTGTTTAGTTAGCTTCATGGTAATGGACATTTTAAGAGTTCACACTTTTGTGCTGTTTAAAATGAGAAAACAATCTTAGATATGAATTTATTTATTTATACATTCTGAAGCAATACTAGAGTTCTGTGTACTTTGTGTAGTAGAAATTGGAAAGCCAGTTTGAGGTACTCACTTAAGCCTTTGTTTATAAAAAGTTACTATAATTGCTTTGATTCAGGAAAACAAAACAATTTGGCTTTGTAGAGAGTGTAAAAATCCAATTGCAAGTGACTTTTGATTATACCTATACTATTTGAGAGGTAACTATTGAAATAGGGCTAAGCCCATGTCCAGTTCTAGTTTAGTAGTATACTTCACAACAAATGGTAATGAAATAATTTATACATGACAAAAACATTTGCTGTTGAGAAAAAACAAAATGTGGTTGCTACTACAAAGAAAGATGTAGGTTGTAGAGCCACATTTCTATTCCAACATAATAAAAAAGATAAATTTGATTAGTAGGTTTCTAGCTAATGGATCTTGAAGTAATCAATGAGTGAGAAAGATAGAAGGTTTGTATACTGTGTGTTCTTTATTGCTTTCTATAGTGAATGTGTGTGATTATTGTACCTGACTATCATCATGTGCTGTCTGTCCTTGTGTAGTTAGTGAAGGGCAGGTTTGAGCCGTATTAATTATAGACTAAAGTAATAATAGAGGTAAACAAGAGAAAGGGCTTATTTGCAAGTCTTGTGTCTGCTTAAATGCTCAGGTGACAACTACTGCTTCCCCTGTGTAATTTGTCCATTTGTGTATGGTTATTGCACTTCATAGAACAGTGTTTAATGAAAGTTCATTTTTTGCAATAGTAAAAATAGATTCTTTATGAATAATGCTTTTTACCGGCCGTGGTGGCCGAGCGGTTCTAGGCGCTAGTCTGGAACCGCGCGATCGCTACGGTCGCAGGTTCGAAACCTGCCTCGGGCATGGATGTGTGTGATGTCCTTAGGTTAGTTAGGTTTAATTAGTTCTAAGTTCTAGGGGACTGATGACCTCAGCAGTTAAGTCACATAGTGCTCAGAGCCATGTGTGTGTGAATAATGCTTTTGCATTATTATGCTTCACTAAGCTGGCGACCGTATAACTATTCCAGTTAACAGTAATCATTTATTGTTACCCATTACAAAATTAATTTCTTGTTTTTCTTCTGTTATTTACCTACACCTGTTCTTACGGAATTAAGGTTCGATTCCGAATTATCCGTTAGGTAATCTCGGTCAAATTACTAAAAATCCTTTCAGAGGGTAACATATATTGTGCGTAATAAACCAGTTTAGGTAATTATCTGTAAACACTCTGACGCCAGTAGAGATTACCCGTGGCGCCGCGGGACAGGACGTGCGTGTTACTATCGGAGACAGCTCAAAACAGAAATATTGAGAAAAATACAAAAGTAAAACGAGTAAAAAAAGTCCAGCGGCTCGAATTTCTAAAATATCAGAAGGAAGTGTAGGTAAAACTTTACTAGTACAGAGAGAGAAAGTTATAAATTTCAACAGAATATTAAAGATGGAGAAAAGGACGAGAATAGGTCAAGACGAAAGGGACGGGGCAGCACAGAAAGCGTTAGATGGCAGAAGTTCACTAGATCCAACAATAGATGGCCCTACAAGATGCCAACAAGCCTACTCAGAATATCACGCAAATGTAATTGAGAAAATCGATATAATGAATGTATCCCAGACAAAACAAAGTAGGGAAGAGGAAGTGAGTAAAGATAGTGGACGTATTGACGCATCAACGGAAATGACCTTCGCCGAAGGTCAAAAAGGAAGTAAGTGAATCACGAGAGATAAAATTTGAATGCGAAAATTTATCAGGACAGGAAAGCGAAAAGTCACCTGATATGATGTTAAAAATGTTTGCCTCGCAGATCGCAGCACAAAGTCAACAAATTGACAATCAACTTTCTGCGCAAAGTCAACAGATGCAAGCGCCAAGCAGTAATCTTAATAAACAAATTGAAAAAGTAAATTCGAGAGTAGGTGCTGTGAGTAACGACATAAAGGATTTGAAAAATGAAATTAAGTTATCAATGGTAATATTGCCAATGTGCAAGGGCAGATAAATGATATCAATGAAAGATTTGATACAGAGATGATAAAAATTCAAGATCAGATAGAGCATTTAATAATAAACAAAGTTGACAAAAAAGTATTCGGTATGAAGTCTGAAATATTAACCGTATGCAGCACCAAGTATGTTCAAGTAAGACAGTCGGTGACAGAAACTGAAAAAGAATTATGTAAACAAATAACTACATGCGAAAAGAAGTGTGAGCACCACACTTCTCAAATCTAAGGCAAGGTGTGCGACACGGAGAGAAAATTAAAGGAAAGGCCTAACCATGTTACTGAAAGAATGATTAGTAGTAAACTATTAGAGGGCGAAGAAAAGTTCGACCCTGCGTAAAAACACAATGGATGGCATCCTCTTGATTCTGTAAAGAACTGCGAAAGGTACGTCCCTGAATACTTGACAGATCAGGAGAAGATTAATGTAATGATTAGCGCCGTAACAGGCGATGCAAAGAGATGGGGACTCAATTTAGAAACAGATGAATATTGGTCCGAACAGAAACAAGACTATCTGTGGCGCGAGTTTATAATGGCTAGGATGTACGATGTCAGAGGCAGACATTCTATGAAAGACTTCTGTGAAACCTGGTACCAAAAGCTGATTCATCTAAGCTCTAGACGGACAGAATCAGAAATTGTTTGGGAATTGTGGAAAAAACTACCAAAAGATTCTAAGAGATATGTAGGAAGCAATCATAAAAGCTTCTCCTCTTTCTTAGAGCGGGCTGAAGACAAAGATCACTGGAAAGGAAACCGTAACTATCGTCCAACCAATAACAACCAAATGAGAGGAAACCATGGCCAAATCGAACAAAATGAAAATGAAAGGTATTGCGTAAATATGTTACAGCGAGGAAGAGGTGGGGGACACGGTAACATTGCAATTCGCGTTAGAGCATTTATGCCGCGAAATTATCAAAACAGAGACGACGCGGTAAACTAGTGCCCGCATGTATTAAGGGTCAGATCCGCGCGGACAACAAGATGAGGCCCCAACATAGTAATTCATGTCGAAATTATCGACGTAATGAAATCAGACATAGAGGCAACTGTAAAGCCGTCGGCACACGGACCGTGCATCCGAACGTTGAGCGTTGAGCGTGCCGATTTTCTGACGTCATAGCGTGGAATAGCACGTTCGGGTGTCTTTCCGAACGTGCAGAGCAATAGCTGGCATGTCAGATATTCTGAGCGTGCGTCTGAGCGTTAACCAATGAGATGGCACAACGCCATCTACGTCACATGCACGCCGCCACCCTTCAGTACAGAGTTGTGAGGCGCCATATTGGCATTCATTTCTAGCCTGTATGTATATTTGCCGTTTCTGAGCACCAGCAAATTGAGAATCACTGGAAAACCCGTTGTTAGTTGCGTGATTTGTTCCAATAACATAATGAGAAACATCATATTCGTGACAAAAGAATTATTGTAACTTGCGTATTATGAGAAAAGGCTATTTGAAGACAGCAACACACTGAATATCGACCCGAAACGTATTATCCTTGGAACAATTTGTTATAATTAAATTTCAATTAGTAACATAATTATGTACGATTAACGTTTATAGCACGGGTAATACAATATGATTACATACAAGGAACGAGTGGTAGGATTAGCGTAATGAGTAGCGTCTTTGATCATTAATGAGTTTTTGTTGGGGCGGTGGTTCGCGTCATAACACTCCCAAATTTTTTTTCGTAACATTCGCGTTTTTATTAGGTTCTGATACTCTATTGTTATTTTAATATAAGTAAATGCTATGATTTGATGTTATGTAAATATCAATTCACCTTTTTTGAGGGATGATTTTGTCCGATTGGCTTAATCTACAAGACAGCTTTGTTCCTTTTTCTTTTACGCTTCGTAATTCACATGTCGCAAAGATTCTGCTACTGGGTAGTGATCAAGTAAGGCTGACCTTCGGGTTTTACTAAAATGTGAGAATGATGAAATAATGTTTATCTTATGCAGAGAAGTATTCCAAATTTGTACGGCACTGTTTTTAATGGAACTTTTATAAGCCTGTGTCCTTATTGATTGGACATGGTAATTTCGTTTTCGTGGACGATGGAGGAAATGTGCGTTTTAATAGAGCTAACGGGGGAATTTCACGCGCGTCCATTGTGTAAACAGTGTGATTTACGAACTAGAAACATCCCTCAACTGCCGCTGGAGCGCGTTGCGATCGCGTATACCACGTTGGGGCCCACGTACCGTATGCATAAGTCGCATCGTTCCTGAGCGTTCAGCAGCACGTTGAACTTGGCACGCTCAACGTTAACGTTCGATAGCACGGTCCGTGTGCCGACGGCTTAAGAACGCATCGCTGCGCGATAGGACTAGAGTAACAGATGGCAGTGCGTATGACGCATACCAATGTGAAAAGTTAACAGGCAAAAACGATCGTGCTCCGAGCGCGAGGCCACAATGAACTCTGCAAGACAGACAGCTGGCCGTCGTGCGGCCGACAGCCATAACCGGAAGTATGCATGGTATCAGTCACTTCAGTAGACCAGTTTCGGAGGTTAATGACCCTGAAACTAAATACATTTCGAGTATATCGATTAATGGCAGTAAGGAGAAAGAGTTGTTGTGCAAGAAAGAGTTGTCGAAGGATGGAAGTGAGCAGAATAAAATAAGGGAAATTGAGAATATTTATGTGGATAATGAAGTTACAAAAGAGGAAATAGTGGGAGTAGAGGCGGAAACTGTAGACAGAGGGAAAGTGGAAATAGGAAGCGCCGCACGAAGTGCGCGTGCAGCTAATATTAAAGAGGGAAATGGTGAAAACGAAGGCACCGCGGACGACATGCGAGTTGCAGCTACTGGTGAAAAGGAAAGGGAGAGTAATAAAATGGCTAGTATAAATAAAAATATGTTGGAGGATGAGATCCTCTATAGTATAAATGAAGTGGAAATTGACAATAATCTTGCACAATTAATGGATAGCGACAGTGAGGGAGAAAATGAGTCAGAACACAGCATGCGAATTACTTAAGTGCATGAAAATTATACTAAATATGAAATTAAAGCTGAGGTTATTCAGAGTGACACCGAAAATTTGCCTGTAACCAAAAATCCACTGCATTATGGAAAAGACAGTCAGAAATCGGAAATAAATGAAACATCCATGACGATTTGCCTCACTGTTTAAAAGTTGATTTCTTACTTGAATCAGAGAGTGAAGAAGAGATTAGTGACAACTCAGATGATGAAGATGAACTCGTGGGAGTGAATGAAAATGAGTATATCTTTACCGAAAGGGGATATGAGAAAATAAGTGAAGTTTTCTCGAAACATAATCCGGATGTTGAAACAGAACAAAAAAAGAAAGAGCCACCTGATAATGCGTGGCTAGGGCATAAACTGCAAGAACCACCAGATGATACTATACTGAGGCAAGCATTAATTACTTCCATGGAGAAATTTGAGATCCCGAAACCAAAAGGACCATCTGACGAAATGATAGCAGAACAGCAGTTGTTGAAGATCTCCAAGAAGGTAGAGAGCAAAAACCCGGAAAAGCCTCCTAGCATACCGGAAATGTCTGTGAATAACATTTCTTGGGACGATCTAATGGTCGAAAAAGATTTGTTACGGGAAGAACAGGAAAAGACGGAACACTGAACCGTTAAACAAACTATTGTCCCCATTAATGTTTATGATATTCAGTTACAAGTACTTTTGGATACAGGATCCAAAATCAGTGCTATATCAGAATCATTTTTCGAGCATATATCGGGTAAACTTGGGTTAGTAATGATGTCTGTAAATAGAGTAAATATTATAGGAGCAACTGGCAAGGCCATTAAACCCATCCGGAAACAGGTACTGATTGATTTTGGGATAAAAGGTCAAAGATTCGAACATGACTTCTTAGTCGTACCTGAATTAAGTGCTGAAATGATTTTTGGTATTGATTGGCTGGACAAAGAAAAAGTGTTTTTAGATTGTGGGAATGGAGTTGTAAAAATTAATGGGGAATCTAGTGTTTTGGAAATTAAATTCGCTGAAAATGAAATTTTAGGTGATGTTAATGTTGAATCACTTGTGTTAAGAGTTGGAACCGTGAAATGGTGGTTTTTCGAATCTGTATGAAATTTATCACATGAAAACTTGGTGACACTAAGACGGAAACTTTCAGAACAATGGTTGACGAAATCAAAGAACTCACGTCTGAACAAAAGGGCGATCATTTAACATTTTAACAATAAATGAGGAAGTGTTCTCTGATAGGCCAGGTATGGTTAAGAACCGTATCAATGCAATTGAAAAAAATGGTTCAAATGGCTCTGAGCACTATGGGACTTAACTTCTGAGGTCATCAGTCCCCTAGAACTACTTAAACCTAACTAACCTAAGGACATCACACACATCCATGCCCGAGGCAGCATTCGAACCTGCGACCGTAGCGGTCGCGCGGTTCCAGAATGTAGCGTCTAGAACCGCTCGGCCACACCGGTCGGCAATGCAATTGAACACGAACCGTTTTTTGAAAGACTGTATCCTGTACCACTAGCACACATGACTGTTGTGGTTAACCATGGCAAGTCAGGCTTGTCCGTACAACGGTGCAAAAACTACCCACAGGAGTGGGCTCATGTTCCTGTCACTGCATTGCTTACTCATCGTCGTGTACACTTCCACTGCATGGAGTGCTACCTCTCCCAATGAAACGTCCCCTTTTGAACAATATACACGACTGTCCTTAACCTGACACACAATATTTATAGCGCAACGCAATCTGACTTTCCACACACAATATTTTGTTAACGCAACGCAATCTGACTTTCAAAATTCTCTACAAGAGAATGGCCCTGACTAACATTAACCTGTACTTTTCAGAAATCACTTACCTCACAAAAATCTTGGTTACTCCCACTACTGCAATACAGCAAGCGCCACTACTGCCAGCTAAATAAAAGATTCAAACTATGGAAGGCACTAACTACTGATAGGGATAGTTAGCAAATGAAAGATATTAATAGAGAACAAACGATGTATTTACCTTGATATCATGACAAATTACAAAACTCCGCCATCTCTCTCCCCACATCCACCACTGCTGGCGGCTCACCTCCAACTGCCCAGCGCTACGCGCTGTTCACAGCCAGCTGCCTAACACTACAATGGTTGAGTATTACAACAATGCAAAGCAGCCACAGACTGCACACGGCACAGCCGGTGATTTTCATACTGAGGTGGCGTTACCAATAAAAAAACCTAAACAGCCTACTTACACCAAATCGGGCGCGCGGCGCTGCCGTGGAGCACCACAGTCGGCCCTGTTGTACATGAATGTACCCTTCTCTGAGGCCCACTGGTACACTGTAAGAAAGAGGCAGTGCGGAGGTGTCCGGCGGTGTGGAAATGCTCCGCATATAACTGACAAGTAGCCCTCCCATTGCACCGGGCTTCGCCATATACACTATATGATCAAAAGTATCCGGACACCTGGGTGAAAATGACTAAGTTTGTGGCGCCCTCCATCGGTAATGCTGGAATTCAACATGGTGTTGGCCCACCCTTAGCCTTGATGACAGCTTCCACTTTCGCAGGCATACGTTCAATCAGGTGCTGGAAGGTTTCTTGGCGAATTTTAGCCCACTCTTCACGGAGTGCTGCACGGAGGAGAGGTATCGATGTCGGTCGGTGAGGCTTGGAACAAAGTCGGCGTTCCAAAACATCCCAAAAGTGTTCTATAGGATTCAGGTCAGGACTCTGTGCAGGCCAGTCCATTACAGCGATATTATTGTTGTGTAACCACTCCGCCACAGGCCATGCATTATGAACAGGTGCTCGATCATGCTGAAAGATGCACTCGCTATCCCCGAATTGCTCTTCAACAGTGGGAAGCAAGAAGGTGCTTAGAACATCAATGTAGGCCTGTGCTGTGATAATGCCACGAAAAAACAACAAGGGGCACAATCCCCCTCCACGAAAAACACGACCACACCATAACACCACCGCCTCCGAATTTTACTGTTGGCACTACACACGCTGGCATATGACGTTCACCGGGCATTCGCCATACCCACACCCTGCCATCGGATTGCCACATTGTGTACCGTGATTCGTCACTCCACACAACGTTTTTCCACTGTTCAATCGTCCAGTGTTTATGCTCCGTACACCAAGAGAGGCATCGTTTGGCATTTACCGGCTTGATGTGTGGCTTATGAGCAGCCGCTCGACCATGAAATCCAAGTTTTCTCATTCCTGCCTAACTATCATAGTACTTACAGTGGATTCTGATACAGTTTGGAATTCCTGTGTGACGGTCTGGATAGATGTGTGCCTATTACACACTACGACCCTCTTCAACTATGGGCAGTCTCTGTGAGTCAACAGATGAGATCGGCCTGTACGCTTCTGTGCTGTACGTGTCCCTTCACGTTTCCACTTTACTATCACATCGGAAACAGTGAACCTAGGGATGTTTAGGAGTGTGAAAATCTCGCGTGCGGAAGTCTGACACAAGTGACACCCAATCACCTGACTACGTTCGAAAGTCCGTAAGTTCCGCGTGGCACCCCATTCTACTCTCTCACGATGTCTAATGACTACTGAGGTCGCTGATATGGAGTACCTGGCAGTAGGTGACAACAAAATGCACCTAATATGAATAACGTATGTTTCTGGGGGTGTCCGGATAATTTTGATCACATATTATACAACAACATCATGTCGGCGTATTTTCCAAAAATTTAGTCCACGTGGTCAACATCAGCACACTAAAAGTGAAATGTATGTACAATTTTCATTCTGTACTGTATTGAATGATTACCACTGTACAGTAATAGAGTATGAGTAGAGGCCACAATCGCAATATCATGTATAAACCTTTCTGGACAGATCACAAACTCAACTGGATGACATGTAAACAAACTTGTAACGGGCATGGAACATAAGGTGATCGGTGAATGATGTACACAATACCGTAGTCAGTGGTGCCGAAAATGCGTGAGATTTGAAAGTGGGTTGTTGTATTTTGCTTGTAATGGGAGAAGAGTTATCTTTTAGGCATGAATTACTATGCTGAACTTAACCGCCTTGGTCCCTGCTATAAGACCTCAACGTCTGTATAGAGAATTTAGTTACACCTAATATATCGCTATTCTAACGGTGTCACTAAACAAGTGATGTCTCATTTATTAGATTTTATTGTCCCTAAAATAATATCAGTGGTTGTTAAGAGTTAGAGAGGGGATATATGGCAGACTGTTTGCGAGTTGCACGGCCTGCTGGCACAACGAATAGGGGAGCAGCTTCTGGGGGCGGTGTTTTACATTGCTAACAAAGCAGTAACGAGGGCAGTTGTGCATGTGCTGTGTGTTTATCAAGCCATATTGTTTGATGTGTGCTAGACTATTTTTCTTCACTTCGAGTCATCTTAACGCTCATGCTACAGCAGTAGACTGAAATGCTGCAATGATTTTTTCGCAAATAGAAAACCAAAAAAATATTTCGTGTAACAAGCTTCGGTCCATGACGCACCACTACTGCATCGAACGAACTCAGCTATTCACATTTCCATCTATTCTGCCTCTCTCGCTCTGATATTCCACTAGAAGGTCTTCCAAGAGCCCATGGAGTTGAATTATTCTCACATTCTGGTCACTTTGATCGCAAGCTCGCCACATCGGTGTTCCAGAAACGGAACCGTAACAAAATTGTCTGGAAAGGTTATTGGAATTAGTAAAAACCAATTCTGCACTTTCTTGGGTGTATGAAATGTGTCAGATTCATCGACACGTTGGAGAATGCAGTTTTCAAAACCACTGCAAGAGGAACTTTTCGCCACCCGCACTGTAATTTGTGTTACAACCCTCGAGCTCAGAGGTTGTACTATGTCAGAATAACCGAGAGGTATGTTTTGGGAGAGAGGGATGACTCACTTCAAAGTGTGCAGAGAAACGCAGGCAAGTATGTCATCGGCTTTACTACATCGAAGATACACAGCAGGCTTTGCGCTGAGCCCGGCTATGGCGCCGCGCTGCGTGTGTGGGTCAGCGCCACGCGAATGGCGGAACCTGCAGTGTCGGCCTCCTTGCGGACGTAGTGACCCTACTCGCACCATAGCTAAGTGGACGCCGCGTGCGTTAACTGTACCCGTGGCCCGGTACTCGGTTGAGTGCGCACTCAAGCGCGACTCGTGGGTCCCACGCAGAGCGCCAAAGGGAAGCAGCCTGCCGCCGTCGTTGTATTTAAGCCGTAGCAGCTCCTGCCGTCTGCCAGGGCAGTTCGTTCAGTGCCCGCAGACAGCTCTGCACCTGGGAGGCCGCGAGTTCGCACCCCCCCCCCCCCACCTCCACCCCGCCCCCTCTCGGATGGTAGCTTGCAGTCCGCTGGACTATGTTACCCCGACAGCGAAGGTCAGTAGCCATCTCGCTCCTCGCGCCGGTGCGACTCCAAGGTGCGCGCGCCCCGCCACAGCTATGACGCGTCCATGCAACGGGGGTTGGAAGTAGCTTCAGCGGGCCGGTTGACTGCCGTTCTCCATCACCAGAAAGTTCTCCTGGTTGGCCTGCAACTTAAACACTCGTCATTTTCTCCAGTTCTTGACGTGGACAAAATAACGATACGCCTGCCTGCTTTGAGCCTCCGGGCTCGTTTATTTATACGTCATATTCCCTACGCCTCTGATGTAGTTCCTCTGGAGAGAAAAAGTGGAGTGCTCTTTGATAATTACAACGTCAGCTTTCGTCAGCCCGCTTCGCCCCCTACACGTCGGTGACTAGGTGCTGTTGTAATTGCAATGTACGGGTTCTTCACAGCAAAGTCGGTGCCCTGCTGCCCTGATTACTTCACATTTGTATACAGTGACTGCCGGGCCGTGCCTTCTAGCCTGTGAACAGTGTCATAAACCTGCCTCGCAGAATCGTTTGCAAAATGCCTACCATCCAATGTGTCAATTTGTCCCTTAACTACAGCCTTCCAGCCATAGCTGCGCGAAATGTACCTGAATTCCCCAAGTCCACGCCTGTATTACTTGTGGCGCAGCAGCAGTTTATGATATGGTGAAACCCTAAGCCATTGCTGGACGTAGACCAGCAATACTGAACTAGGAAAAAGCGACCGATCACGCGGGTCTTATACTTCAATTGCCATGAGCTCCTGCATCAGCTAAGAAGTTGCTCGGTGATGCAGTAGTTAATTACCGGGCTATTGATCCAAAGGTCTGGAGTTCAGTGCCCTGTCAGTACTAGAGTATTGCTGTAAATATCCCAAGCTGCTCTGAGGTTGGAGTGCACGTTGAACTATAGTTCCCTTTGAGACTGGTTGAAAAAAACAGAGGAAGGCAGGGGTGTACCACTAGAACAATGCCTAATACAGAACTGTTATTTTCAAACAAACGTTCGCCTTCATGATAATATTACCTATTGCCTTACCAGCTAAGAACGAACTGTTAAAACACCACCGGAATAGTGGTGGAACACAACTATTCAATGCCTGGCACCAAAATGGCTTCAGAAAAGAAGGGAGAATTATCATAACTGAGAAATATTAGCAACCGACATTTTGGCTGCATTCGTCCGTCGCAGCTTCCTAATCGCATTCATCTTCGATATCTCAGCTATGCACAAGTACCTACACTTGGCGCTCTTAGAACTCCCAGTACTTTCTTCGCAGGTATCTATGCCTACACGTTCCTTCACATTCGAAAGCCGTACGAGATTGTACAATATTGAATGGCCTCCCTCAAGATGGTTTGCGCTATAACATTGTATACGATACATACTCTGATACTGAAACTTCGCCGGCCGTGGTGGCCGTGTGGTTCTAGGCGCTTCAGTCCGGAACCGCGGGACTGCTACGGTCGCAGGTTCGAATCCTGCCTCGGGCATGGATCTGTGTGATGTCCTTAGGTTAGTTAAGTGTAAGTAGTTCTAAGTTCTATAGGACTGATGACCTGAGGTGTTAAGTCCCATAGTGCTCAGAGCCATTTGAACCATTTTGAACTGAAACTTCTCTACCACCAACTGTTAAATTACTACAATATGAAGACGGAGTATGCACCCATTAAATAGCCACACCTCTTCACGATATCTGCGTAGATTACATCGTGCTGTTTATAATATTTGACCATTGGCCGGTGAAAAGTGACCTACCTATGTTACCTAGCTAACCCGGGTTGTGGTATTCACTCGCAAACAGTACCTTGTCCTGCAGATGCAGTTGGAAGCCCCCCGACACTAGCGACAGTAACCTCAACTGTAAGATGACTAGGCCTAATGTGCTAATCGCCTGAAGTAGAAATAAGAAATTTTCTTCTGAGGCTAGAACGTTGGCCCGTACATGGTGGTGCCCACAATGCCAAAACTGTTTCGATGACCTGTGTGACCATAACTAGGTTTTGGTGCGATGTTTTATCACAGTGGTGTCAAGTTAACCGTAACCAAATTGGACAAAATACAGTTCCTCTGAGCTATAATAGGCGTTGGAATGGTAACTCCAATACCGTTCCTGAAGCAGCATAAATACCTGTCCACATTCGTCGCCAGTTCTTTGGAGATAAATTTATATTACGGAGAATCCGAACCCTGAATACCCACTCCCTCAATTGCTCATAAATTAACTGAACTGTAAACGCATATTCGGATCCATTAATATTTCTCTCTTGAAACAAAAAGCGCGCTGCTGAACAATAACCGCTCCTCGAAAAGAAACCTTTCTTACTACCAGTACTTCGAGATTTCTTTTTCTTAGCTTATTAGATCGAGCAACATGCATTTGTACCCCGAAAGTGAAACGACTAACAATAACAACATATTCACGACACTCACGTAACTTCGATCGTCAGATGAGATTATAATATTCACTAACGGGTTGAAAATAAGTGATTGACATGTGTGTAGCAGGCAAGGCGAATGGTCACATCCACACTCTCAAAACCGCCAGTGTTTATGGCAAATGCTCTGGTCAGTTCCAAATAGTCAGGCTGTTTGCACTGAATGGGATGTCAGTCATCTAGGAAATAGAGGGATCCATCTCATCTCATAAGAGCTGTACATGGTTTATATGTGAATAACAAAATACAAATAAAAATAGCAGGCAGCAGACATAATATGGCTGAAATAAACCAAGGAGCTAGACAAGGGTGTACCCTCTCATTCATTCTTTTTAATTCTTATGTCAACGATGTAACCAGAACTTGGATACAGACAATAATCATTTTAAAATTAACGACATTTCTTTCCTAGTCCACCGCGTTAAGTTCCACAGAAACAGTTAAACAGTTCTAAATTATCTTGCATTTCGTTTGGCCAGTATGAAATAGTGCATACTAAACACAACTGCAACTTTTTGCTGATGACCAAGTAATTGTTAATCAGAATGAAAATGACTTACAAAAGCTGTCTTTAATTTAAAGAAAAGAGCGAGAGAATACAATCCGAAAGTCTCCATCACAATGATAAAATCAGTGGTATTTTTAGGACACCAGCCCATTCTAGTTAGGATTGAGATTGACGAGCAAATCATATAGCAAGTTAATACATTTAAATATTTAGGATGCACTATTACGTACTGGCCAAACAGTGTAATACAGGATAAGTTTCTGTGGAGCTTAACGCGGAGGGCTGGGAAAGAAAGCCCATAGACATATTCCTCTAAAGTTCTATAAGCTTGTGGTTCTACCAGAACTGCTCTATGGATGCGGAAACTGGACCCTTAAGAAGAGAGATGAAAAGAGAATAGAAGCATAGGAAATGAATTTTCTTAGATGGATAAAAAGAGAAGTGATGACATCCGAGCGGAACAGAATATGCAGAATATAACTGACATAATAAAACAATATCAGTTAAGATGGAAAAACCATATAGACCGTATGCCAGATGCAAGAATCACTAAAACCATAAAAAAATATAAAGAACTCCTCCTCTCGCACAGGCCATGATGGCCCAAAGGCACCGACTGGCCGCCGTGTCATCCTCAACCCACAGGCGAAAACAATATAAAGCAAGAGGCAGGAGATCTGTAGGAACACCAATGAAGAAATGGTTTGGCCAATTTTAAAAGAGACGGAACGGACCAAAAGGACAATCCTTGATGTAGATTATGACGATGATCATTCTCTAGATAACAACGCACCGAGGTACGTAACAGAATTAGAACGTAACGCACGTTAGTTATTTGTTAATCTCCGATTTCGATACATCCAAGCACATTCCTAAGGTAAAGTGAAGGCGCATGACTCATGGAAAGAAGCTTGATAAGGAAGGAACACCACGGCACAGAATCCACCAGAATAATGAAATTCGACCTGCTTTTCGCAGAAGACGGTTGTGCACGGATAGGACATACAGCAGACGACGTCTAATATCCGTCGTAAGAATGCATTTCCACCGACGAAACGTCCACAGTCAACTCCACCGTATATTTATATACGAGACATCGCTACTTGCTGTTGTTCTGGTCTTCAGTCCTGAGACTAGTTTGATGCAGCTCTCCATGCTAATCTATTCTGTGCAAGCTCCTTCATCTCCCAGTACTTACTGCCACCTATATCCTTCTGAAACTGCTTAGTGTATTCATCTCTTGGTCTCCCTCTACGATTTTTACCCTCCACGCTGCCCTCCAATGCTAAATTTGTGATCCCTTGATGCCTCAGGACATGTCCTACCAACCGATCCCTTCTTCTAGTCAAGTTGTGCCACAAACTTCTCTTCTCCCCAATCCTATTCAGTGCCTCCTCATTAGTTACGTGATCTACCCACCTAATCTTCAACATTCTTCTGTAGCACCACATTTCGAAAGCTTCTATTCTCTTCTTGTCCAAACTATTTATTGTCCATGTTTCACTTCCATACATGGATACACTCCATACAAATACTTTCAGAAACGACTTCTTGATACTTAAATCTATACTCGATGTTAACAAATTTCTCTTCTTCAGAAACGCTTTCCTTGCCATTGCCATTCTACATTTTATATCCTCTCTACTTCGACCATCATCAGTTATTTTGCTCCCCAAATAGCAAAACTCCTTTACTACTTTAAGTGTCTCATTTCCTAATCTAATTCCCTCGGCATCACCCGACTTAATTCGACTAAATTCCATTATCCTTGTTTTGCTTTTGTTGATGTTCATCTTATATCCTCCTTTCAAGACACTTTGCTCTCTCTGACAGAATTACAATGTCATCGGCGAACCTCAAAGTTTTTATTTCTTCTCCCTGGATTTTAATACCTACTCCAAATTTTTCTTTTTTTTCCTTTACTGCTTGCTCAATATACAGATTGAATAACATCGGGGAGAGGCTACAACCCTGTCTCACTCCCTTCCCAATCGCTGCTTCCCTTTCATGCCCCTCGACTCTTATAACTGCCATCTGGTTTCTGTACAAATTGTAAATAGCCTTTCGCTCCCTGTATTTTACCCCTGCCACCTTTAGAATTTGAAAGAGAGTATTCCAGTCAACATTTCAAAAGCTTTCTCTAAGTCTACAAATGCTAGAAACGTAGGTCTGCTACTCAGCAAAAAATGGTTCAAATGGCTCTGAGCACTATGGGACTTAACTTCTGAGGTCCTCAGTCCCCCAGAACTTAGAACTACTTAAACCTAACTAACCTAAGGACATCACACACATCCATGCCCGAGGCAGGATTCGAACCTGTGACCGTAACGGTCGCCCAGTTCCATGCTGTAGCGCCTAGAACCTCTCGGCCACCTCGGCCGGCGCTACTCAGCACCAGGTGATTATATCGCCCACTATTTTTGCATGAGCGTATCGCAGTCAGCAAGTCACTTTGTGAAAGACACTACGCAAATGTGAATTTTAATTTCCGTTTAACATAGCCAATATCCTTGCGAGGTGCCGGGGCTAGTAGTGTATTTATCACTAAATTCTACTAGAATCCACATGTGTAAATCATGCTCTAAGCCCCCCCCCCCTATTCTAACTCCGACTTTTGCTGTTGCACAAGGATAAAACAAATACGCGAACTGACTCTAATCAACCCTGCTAGTGGAGTAGAAGAGAGTCTGGCACCTGCAATAATTTAATTTGATAAATAAGTTAAATAAACAAAGGTTTCATTAGCATAGTGAGGAATGATAGGGTTGCTCTATTGATTAACAGAAAGAAAGTTCTGTCCAAAATAACAATATGATTTATTAAGATTAAACGCAGAATAGTAAAAGAGACACAGGAAATATAAAACATCAAATCGGCTAAAATTGGAGATTCATACAAACACAGTAAAGGTGAAGTTGTCCCTAACTTAGATCCTGAGGTTTAAGACGAAGTGGTATGTGGAGCCAATTCCTTTCCACTCAAATCTCAAGAGAGACACACAGCTAACCCAATAGTAATTGCTGTTACTCGAAACTGAACACAGTTAGAAAAGGATGAACAGGCGCGCTCTGCTGAGCTCTGATTATCACCTAGGAAAAATCCCTATCTGCCGGTGCTGCGGACGTACATTACCAACAGTCTTCTTATCTCCCAGAACACGATCTGGCGTACCGCAGGCGAGGGCTGGCTGCTTCGACGTCCTCGACCGAAAGGCGACTCCTGACTACTCAGAGCACCCGCACAGGCCGAACACCGAACATTCCCGCCCCCACGACAGTGGCCGTGGTTACGTTCCAATCAGCAACTCGAAAACCGGCGGAAATTCCACTCCATTGCCGGAGCACTACCATTCCACCAATGGAGATTCTTGGCGCCAATTTCTGTGCTGATTTTGCAGAAAGTGCGGGAATTTTCCCGCCACAACTGCGTGGGTACACAAGTCATTCCCACGCCTCGCTGGTAGCCCGCCAGAAAGTGTTTTCGCAAAGTTTCTCTGAAGTAACGGAACCTCTAGCCCAGCCGCTACTTCACACCCCAGCGGGCGTGTCTCTTGACAATGTCGGCGTCTGAAAAGCATTCACTCGACTGCCTCACACACGTCGGCTTAACTCTCTCCAGTTCCACCGAGCCCGCCTGTCACCCACCCGGGTGACGAGAGACGCTGCGTGGGAAGTACGCGTGTTAAGGAAAAGCAACCCTCCACCGCATGCAACTAAAGAGGAGAATCGTAAGATAGAAATATGAGAGGGGGCTCATGCCACCTCTCATTGCCCCTACGCCATTTTAGATTGTAATTGGTGAGCGGTTGGCTCACTTAGGAGCAAGGTAGTGAGTCAATCGCCCAAGAACAATCTTACAAAGTGACTCCACATACCGCACTCTATAAAAAAGATCATTGCAACTGAAAAATGCAACTCATAGAGGGAGGATTATTTATGATGTAGCCAACTTCACCTTCTTAATATGGAACACTAACACTCACATCACACATCCATACCCAGGGAGCCCCTTCCAAACACCGATTCACGCAGACATTCACTCTCTAAATATGGCCCGGGCATCTGAGCCAAATATGGAGCAGTTTATTCTTTACAATCAGAGTTGGAGTGCTCCGCAATTAAATGCCCAAGATGTTACAACAATTTTAATCATTAAACTAACCTGACCTCACTCACACATGATAATATTTAAGTTAACAATCTCTTTGTGAGTTTTCAGAATCTAGTTACAACCTCCGATTCATTCTGTCTCCCTGCAGCAAGAATAACCTTTACAAAATGTTCCCTGAACTGATGGTCCATTCACAATGACAGTGGTGGTATCTGCTTCAGTTTATGGGGACTTCAGGCACACTGTTAGCATACACACAACAATAAACACAAAATACAAAAAAAACATGATGTGGAGAACAATACAGTAATCTGTAATAAGAATTACAGTGTAAAACACAAACGCATACAAGGTATAACATACATTACAGAAACAACATAAGAGAAAGAAATTTAAGAAAAACAAAAAAAACAAGGTTCATGGGGCATCAAATTGTGCGTGCACATTGCACAAAGTTCACGACTGTGCTGAGAATGAGGCACTAAATCACATTGTTAGAAATATCCGTGGCACTTCACTGATTCCACTGTACTGACATCACATAAGGCTAAACGTCGGTTGTAGTAGCTACGTTGTGGCAACAGCAATAGGGAGTTCTGGAGTGTCTGCAGTACGCTGTTGAGATTGTAGTCAGACCCACGCATATGATCACGGCAGTACGGTAGGAAGACACAGTGATAGGTTCTCCTCACGTCGATTAATTGTCTCTGAGATCTCCTTGTTGGGATACATCACTAGTCTAGGTCTCTTCTCTCGCTGGACAGAACTTTACGTTTCCCAATATTGCAGTTCGACGAGGGATGATGGCACGTGGAGTGACTCCACAAGTGTGTGAGGTCATCCATACAGGATCGAACTAGGAGCGACTATTGTTAAAAACTGCTCTCTAATAGAGAGGAGAAGTAAGACATGAGACCATACATTTGTTAGTGTGGCACGATACTGCTTTGTGTATGCAGATCGGCCAATGCTAGTGAGTTGTAAAAACCCAAACAGGTGAGTATAGAGCGTCCCTTTCTGTCCTGAGGCACATGAGGCGCAAGTTCTGACACGATATGTGATGTTCTTCGTGTACTCACGACAACGTGGTCTGCCGCAGGGAATCCCTCCAAGCGGCTGCCGCGTCCGGAGAGCTAGCAGGCTGTCGCGTGTCAGGGTCAACGGCCAGCCCCACTTTCGCTTGTGGCGGGGCGAGGGTCCCGTGTAATCCCTCAGGTAGGCAGCCGGGTGACTGTCAGCGTGTAGGACGGGACGCTCGCCCTCTAGCAGGTAGCCGAAGACCTCTTGTTTTTGCGCTGGCTGGCCTCTGCATTGCCACGTTCCTCGTCATCTGTACAATTCTTACAAAAGTCTTATGCCTAACTTTTTCCCATGACCTTCTATGTTATAATAAATTTACATAATGAAACATTGATGGTCTGTCATTTCAGACACTCTTATTTTACTTTTATAGTTATTAATCTATGGCAATCATTATAACATCTAATCTAGACATGGAAATAATTTATTTTGATATATGTGTAGAGACCGATCTCAGTATGTACATGGTGTGTGATAACTGATGCTTTGTAATGGATGAACAACTAAATGTGCGGGCCCGCACTAATATTACTATTAATTATATAGATCGACAGTAGACATGCTTCAAGAATTAACTACCATATCCCAACGATCTACATTCTACGTCTTTTAATTAAATTATGTTGTTATGCAGGTCTAAGTTTTACTGTGCTATAAAGAACATGCAACTACGCTACTTTCGCTCGCCCGTCGTCCCTCCATCTCGGGTCTGTGGTTTGGTGACCTGAAAAATAGCAACTCAACAGGCGCGCGCCACACTTGTGGTAGAAAACCCCCACAATATTAATCTAGTTATTGTTAAATCCTACAGTTTAACTTATCCTAGTATCGTACTTTCCCTTTTATTTATTTATTTATTTATTTTATTTTATTTATTTATTTATTTATTTATTTTTTTTTTTTTTTTACCTTATACAATACCCTTACATAGTTCCTGTTACGCTGAGATGTCTTGCTGCTCGCCGCTATTGACGACAGTGATGTGCGCGCCGTACGACATGACCTCCGAGTTTTCATTACGCCTCACTGAAACTCCAGAGACTGGGTTAGCCATGGCTATACACGACAATAAATTTATAGTTGCAACTTCCTTCTCTATGTGAAGCGGTTTTCGCGATCGAAGTACCTCTTTCCAGAAGCAATGTAATATGACCAAGCCAGGACTGGTTCCTGTTGAGGATTCAGACACCCAACACACGCCAGCTACACAGTATGTCACGAATATCCAAGTACAATTCCTTGGTGATTCATCTGTGACAAAAACGAGCAGCACGCTAAATCCCCAACCAGCACATTAGCATGGTAGGCTTTTATGCCCTCATTTCTCTCGTCTAGGGCACCATTAGAGTCAAATGCTCACAGGTTCACCCCGACTTGCAAGACAACGATACCGGCGCAGCTCTGCAAAAACTATACTGCCCATATTCACCCTCGAAATCGCGCAATATACCACAATCGTGCAGTGCACTGACGCGTGCCTGCAAGCATTGGGATGAGCGTCTCACGAACTGGTTGTGGCCGCTATGGAGCGTATCACGACCTCTCAGAACGCTTCTAAGAGCACGTTCTTGTATGCGCCCGTTTGTGCGACGTCTCGTCACTCATCCTTATCCCTTAACATGGACACCAGGTAGGAAAGGACAAAAACATTGCTCATGAAAAGGTAGTGTCTCCTACTCCATCGACATTGGAGATCGCAAACATAAACAAAAAGAGGATAGCAGCAGTAAATTCTTATGCAAGACAACGCAGCGTGTTAATACTTTAGCAATCTTAATCTATTAATGTAACGATTATTGTTCCCCGAAAAAAGGTTCATATCTTTGCCTATTCTACTATGTACATTTCTTACACTACTACTATTCTACGAACTCCTTTATGTGAGAGAAGTGGTGGAGTCCTATGGACTAGCGTCAATCCCTTCTTAGACTCCCCCTCCTCTGACGTGCATTAGGATTTGGAGGTCTAATTTCAATCTCCTGGTTCTTCTGTTGTCCTTGATTTCGCTCCCTCCAATTACGGTCGCTTTGCCGTTCGTCATTCCTCCTGTCCCAGATTGCTTGTCTGGATTGACCCTGTTCCCTGACGTTCTGGTTTCCGTGTCTCTGGTTTCCATAACCTTGAATAGCGTAACCTTGATCTCGGTAACCCTGGTTTCCTAACTGACCAGTGCGACTATGCGATCTGTTGTCGTCTTCCCTTGCTGGCCCGTGGTATTTGTTATTTTGCGCCTTCTTCCTGTCCTTTGCGTCTTGTTTATCGAAGACTACTTCGAGTTCGCGCAGTAGACTCTTGAATGCATCTATGTCAGATCCACACTTCCCGACAAGTGTCTGTTGATACCTAACTGGCAATTTCGAAAAGCAAAATTTAATAATTTCTCCGTTGCTGTATGGACTATCTAAAAACTGATTCTTCTTGAGTAAGTCATCAAAAAATTTGGTTGCGCTCTTATGCCCGGACACTTCCAGTTCAGGACAAAATATTATTTCCTCTTTAATCCTGTCTTGCGTTTCCTTTGACCAGTAGGTCCGCAGGAATGCACCAACAAATTCCTGATAAGTCCGACACGTCGCTGCCACGCCCCGCATCTTTTCCGCGGCTTGGCCTTCGATGTGTCCACACATGAATTCTAATTTGGCCTGGGTTGGCCATGACGACGGTAATGAATTAGTAAATTGCATCACCCAGCTCTTCGGATGCATCGACCCTCCATTATCTTTGAACTTCTGGAATTTGAGTATCGACAGGAAGTGATTGTGATCAAAATTCTGTCCGATCCTCGCACTGGTGTTGTCAGACGTTTCCGATACTTGCACGTCTGCGGAGTGTCCTGATCTATCTTGCTGATAACTGTGATGTGCTACGTCTGTATCACAGTGGAAGTGGCATTCAGCATTCACTCTTCTAAGTGGGCTGCAATTATTGGAGCTATTACTCGCTGTTTCTGCGTGTGCATTGTTTGTTCCGCACGCTGTCACTGGGCTAGAGCACGGCGGGCTTTTCCTCGGAGACACAATCCTGTGTGCTCCATCATTGGTATCCGAACGCGCAGTGCTCGTGTGCCCATTTCGCTCTAGTTTTGCTATCCGACTCTCTACTTCTTTCATTCGTTTCGTGATGTTCGTAACCGCAATATTACCTTGAGTCTTTAAGGCCGCTAGGGATTTCGAGTGGACTTGTGTCGCACGTCGCAAGCGCCCTGCGAGTTTAGAAGTTACTCTTGCGATTTTCATTGCCCCTGTTGCTGCAGTTTTGGCTAGGCCTGCTACTTTTTGTGCTACCATTGACATTTGTTTTGCTTCTCCACATTCTTTCTTTATTGTTAATAATTCCCCACGAATTGCCCCTATATGCGAGATTATTGCCTCAGTGTCCCTCTTACGCTGTTCGTCAGCTTCTTCCTTCTCCTTCTTACGCTGTTCGTCAGCTTCTTCTTTCATTGATCGTAGGAAGCTCAGTATTGGGTTTACGTCATCTTCTTGATCCTCTTCAAACATGGGCGATGTAACTCTGGACACCTGGGCGCTAGAGCTCTGACGTGACCGAGCTGGCCTCTGTCTGCACTCGTTCGTTTGACTATACACTTCTGCTACCGTCTCGACCTGTGTGCCTGTCTCTGTTTCATCCTCTACTTCACTATCATAATCACGGCCGCAACGCTGCTCTGAGATCGCGTCCAAATCACCTTCCTCATCAATGCCCCTGGCGTCCTGTCCTGCTAAAAATGTGCCCATCTCATCTCCGAACCTATTCCCGTCAGTAAACTGCCCCTTATCCATTATGCTATCCTCTTTTGTTTTAGCTTCGCCCGATAATAGTCGTGCCTTACTTCTCGTTATCATTCATAAAAACAAATTCATCTAAAATGCACAATAAAATTAATCTACTCCATATATTTTTTACACATAAACATAAAATTTCAACAACGCTGTTCCAACGCTGTAATCACAAACACAATTTGATGTGGTACAGAAACCGCACACAAATCCGACAAAGTGCGATGCGGTACAGACACCACATCAGCGAAACACAGAAAAAACAATGAACAAAAAATATATACACTGAAAACAAAAACTGTAGTCATGCGCCGCTACTTAAAACTAAACGCGGAACTACCAAAAAAACTTGGGTATTAATCATTAAAAAATAGAGAGAAAAAAAATTGAATGTTCCTACTAAGAATCCTGTTTGTTTATCAGAGATTCACAGGAAAGATCCGAGGCCAAGGGTCGCCATATTATGCGAGGTGCCGGGGCTAGTAGTGTATTTATCACTAAATTCTACTAGAATCCACATGTGTAAATCATGCTCTAAGCCCCCCCCCCCCTATTCTAACTCCGACTTTTGCTGTTGCACAAGGATAAAACAAATACGCGAACTGACTCTAATCAACCCTGCTAGTGGAGTAGAAGAGAGTCTGGCACCTGCAATAATTTAATTTGATAAATAAGTTAAATAAACAAAGGTTTCATTAGCATAGTGAGGAATGATAGGGTTGCTCTATTGATTAACAGAAAGAAAGTTCTGTCCAAAATAACAATATGATTTATTAAGATTAAACGCAGAATAGTAAAAGAGACACAGGAAATATAAAACATCAAATCGGCTAAAATTGGAGATTCATACAAACACAGTAAAGGTGAAGTTGTCCCTAACTTAGATCCTGAGGTTTAAGACGAAGTGGTATGTGGAGCCAATTCCTTTCCACTCAAATCTCAAGAGAGACACACAGCTAACCCAATAGTAATTGCTGTTACTCGAAACTGAACACAGTTAGAAAAGGATGAACAGGCGCGCTCTGCTGAGCTCTGATTATCACCTAGGAAAAATCCCTATCTGCCGGTGCTGCGGACGTACATTACCAACAGTCTTCTTATCTCCCAGAACACGATCTGGCGTACCGCAGGCGAGGGCTGGCTGCTTCGACGTCCTCGACCGAAAGGCGACTCCTGACTACTCAGAGCACCCGCACAGGCCGAACACCGAACATTCCCGCCCCCACGACAGTGGCCGTGGTTACGTTCCAATCAGCAACTCGAAAACCGGCGGAAATTCCACTCCATTGCCGGAGCACTACCATTCCACCAATGGAGATTCTTGGCGCCAATTTCTGTGCTGATTTTGCAGAAAGTGCGGGAATTTTCCCGCCACAACTGCGTGGGTACACAAGTCATTCCCACGCCTCGCTGGTAGCCCGCCAGAAAGTGTTTTCGCAAAGTTTCTCTGAAGTAACGGAACCTCTAGCCCAGCCGCTACTTCACACCCCAGCGGGCGTGTCTCTTGACAATGTCGGCGTCTGAAAAGCATTCACTCGACTGCCTCACACACGTCGGCTTAACTCTCTCCAGTTCCACCGAGCCCGCCTGTCACCCACCCGGGTGACGAGAGACGCTGCGTGGGAAGTACGCGTGTTAAGGAAAAGCAACCCTCCACCGCATGCAACTAAAGAGGAGAATCGTAAGATAGAAATATGAGAGGGGGCTCATGCCACCTCTCATCCTCTCGTCGAAAAATAGAACAACTACAGGAATCATTATGGACACGCAAGCTGCGCATACAGTTGACCGTATTCCCACGGGGACTTACTGTACCATCCCAGGGAATATCAAGAGCTAGTTCTATGTCTATGTATTGCCTAATCTTACCATTTTATGAATACGGGATTATGTCATAAAATCACTTCGTAACAGATTAGTTCCGAGCGCGGTAGCGCAGTGGTTAGCACACTGGATTCGCATTCGCGAGGACGACGGTTCAAACCGCGTTCGGCCACCTGATTTAGTTTTCCCCTGATAACCCCAAATCGCTTATCGCAAATGCTGGGATAGTTCCTTCGAAAGGACACGGTCGCTTTCCTTCTCCGTCCTTCCCTAATCCGAGACTGTAAGCCGTCTCTAATGACCTCGTTGTCGACGGGACGTTAAACACTGATCTCCTCCCCCTAACAAATTATTATAGTTTTGCTATTATTCAGCTTTTTTCCCTTGATGATGTCAAAGAATTGCATTTGGTGTCAGTTACAATTATGTTTTAATAACCTGTTAGCCACTACTATGTACTCTATATGTCCTTAAACATTATAGACAACCGGTAGATTTACCGTTAACGTAATAAAGTGTTATGTGCATGGAGTGTACGCCAAACGCCAGTAAAAATTAAGAATTTAGAAGCGATTTATTCAAGTTTGGAACGGGAATAGTCATTAGATTTCGTGTCAAGGCGTGGATGGGCGTGGTTGTACTTCAGATGTCTGTGAATACTGTCGGCGTGCTCTTTTTGGTGAATGTGTATCGTGACAGCTTTAGTAGAATCACTGCGAATGACCGTCATGTAAACTGTGTAGCTTCACTAATTACTCGTACAGATATGAAAGTCGACAACTCTAATACGTTAAGGATAAGTGGCACGCCGTAACGTGGCAAATTACCGTTAAAACAAATAGGAGGGGAATCAGATTCGTGCCAACAACAATAGTTCAGCGACCTCAAGCTGACTTTAGATCTCTTAAAGATGATAACTAACGCTTGAGCCATTGCTGACGACCGTGAATCTATGGAAAAGTTTTTAATTTCTTTGACAACGCTGAAACTGGACTGCTGCTGTCTGTCACCGCTTAGCCTTCTCTGATAGCTCACATTTTCCGTTTTACAGATTGGGCGAATGTTTAGTGTCTGGTGAGAAACATCGACGAGTAAACATTCCGCTACCACTGCAGGATGAAAAGGAGAGCGGGAGCACGCTATGGCATGGGACATGTTTCCGTGACATTGTCTAGGCCCATCTGGGGACACTTCTGAACAATTTAAATATGTGACTACGCTCGATCATGTGCGCAGGTTCATGATTATTATCTTCCTTTTTTTTATTTTTTTATTTGGCCTTTGAGTGTGTACTCAATTTAGCCATCGGGAACACATAGTGACAATGTACACATAATTGGTTGGTTGGTTTTGGGGAAGGAGACCAGACAGCGTGGTCATCGGTCTCATCGGATTAGGGAAGGATGGGGAAGGAAGTCGGCCGTGCCCTTTCAGAGGAACCATCCCGGCATTTGCCTGGAGTGATTTAGGGAAATCACGGAAAACCTAAATCAGGATGGCCGGACGCGGGATTGAACCGTCGTCCTCCCGAATGCGAGTCCAGTGTCTTACCACTGCGCCACCTCGCTCGGTACACATAATTGAATAAACAAATACAGAAATGCATATTTACAAGAATAAAAAGCTTAACTGTTACAGGTTTGTAAATAATGTTTTAAAAATTGAATTGAATTGGAAAATAATTGAAAGTGCCTTGGCTTACAATTCACACCAATTCTGAAATATCTTCATCAGCAAGACATATTTATAATTTACGTACGCCATTAAAACCTACAGATTGTGACCAGTACTCTTGATGAAGTTAAATATCTTCCTTAGCTCCCAGCTACAGGTGCCAACAATCGGCTGGAACAACGTGATAAACATTTCTAACAAGGGAACATTCAAATGTTCAAAATGGTTCAAATGGCTCTGAGCACTATGGGACTTAACTTCTGAGGTCATCAGTCCCCTAGAACTTAAAACTACTTAAACCTAACTAACCTAAGGACATCACAAACATCCATGCCCGAGGCAGGATTCGAACCTGCGACCATAGCGATCGCGCGGCTCCAGACTGTAGGGCCTAGAACAAGGGAACATTGTCAAGTGTACATAAACGATCTTGATGAAACTTGACAGCTGTGGAGAGGGAACAAAATAATGCAATTCGTACTTTTTTGTTTTACCCAGTTTCACTTTGAAGGGGTAAAACACACCTGAAAGGTAACTTGGCATATTAAGCTTGGAAAGAATATCTTCGAAACTATGATACATAAAAATGTTTTCCCTATGAAAGTTCAAATGTAATTAACGTTCTTGAAAACTGTATATTAAGTTGTGTAATAATTTGAAATTTTGCAAAATATCCCACCACCATTAATTAATCTTGAAAAATGAAAACTGTTGTTATAATCTATATTAACGGAGCTTTCAAGCTACATACATCGATGTATAACAAAGCTGGTTTCTGAAATACCAGCCGGCCGAAGTGGCCGTGCGGTTAAAGGCGCTGCAGTCTGGAACCGCAAGACCGCTACGGTCGCAGGTTCGAATCCTGCCTCGGGCATGGATGTTTGTGATGTCCTTAGGTTAGTTAGGTTTAACTAGTTCTAAGTTCTAGGGGACTAATGACCTCAGCAGTTGAGTCCCATAGTGCTCAGAGCCATTTGAACCATTTTTTTTCTGAAATACCATTTTTGGAATATAAGATGTACACAATATGCTGCTGGAGTATTTTCAACATAACTAATTAAAATATCAAAGCATTCATTGGTATTTCAGAAACCAGTTTTATTACACATTTATGTATGTGGCCTGAAAGCTTCTTTGATCTATGTTGTAACAGAAGTTTTCATTTTTTTCAAAATTAATTAATGGTGATGGGGTATTTTACAAAATTTCAAATTATTACTCAAGTTAATTATACAGTTTTCAAGAACGTTAACTACATATGAATTTTCATATGGAAAACATTTTTATATATCATCATTTCGGAGATATTCTTTTTAAATTTAGTATGCCAAATTACTTTTTGGGGATGTGTTGCACATCATAAAAGTAAAATTTGGCACAAACGAAAAAAACAGGCTTTGCATTATTTTGACCCCATTAGACATCCGCGAATTTTCATCAAGATCGCTTTTTGATCTTGAGAATGTTCTCCTGTATGTGTTTTTAATGGCTGTCAAACTCTGTGTTCCGCGACGTGTCCTCATGAGTCGTGGGATCCAGTGCAGGTAGTATGGCTCAACGAGACGTCAAAATGTATCAGAAACTGAGTGACTCATATACGGCTCGTCTACCTGCTCTGTAGCCAACAAAAAGTTAATACTTGGTATTTTAAAAGGATCTCAAAATAACGTGACTCTTCAGTGTGATAAGAGCTGCAAAGATCATTGAACGTGGTGTTCTGTTTTGTACCGGCTGCACACAATGCGTGATATACAGTGTGGGACAAAAAGGACTTTACAACCTTGAAATGATACAGAAATTTATTCAGATAATTTATAAAATCGGTATATCTGTCACTTTCTAGCAAACAACCTCATGTTCGATTACCGAGCGAGGTGGCGCAGTGGTTAGCACACTGGACTCGCATTCGGGAGGACGACGGTTCAATCCTGTCTCCGGCCATCCTGATTTAGGTTTTCCGTGATTTCCCTAAATCGCTTCAGGCAAATGCCGGGATGGTTCCTTTGAAAGGGCACGGCCGATTTCCTTCCCCATCCTTCCCTCACCTGAGCTCGCGCTCCGTCTCTAATGACCTCGTTGTCGACGGGACGTTAAACACTAATCTCCTCCTCCTCCTCATGTTCGATTAACGTAGTGCATAAGTCCCGCATTCCGCCACCAAGAACGCCTGCGTAGTGCACAGTTAAAACTGTTATTTTCAGTGGTGCGGAACGTGCTCGCTATGTGTTTTAGTTTCAAGAAACGAACTCTGCACCAACTGTTCGGCGTGAATGTCGTACCGAATCTGGCAAAGAACCTTAAAGCAGGCCTATAATTTACTCTTTGCACAATAACTTTATTGACACGGGTTGTTCACTGCGGCATGGTACATCACCAGGTCGCCCGCATGTCATTGCTGTTGTGTATCTTGATATGCTTGAAAACTTTTTAATTCCGCAGATCGATGGAAATGACCGAGTGGGATGGTTTACTGCCAGCAAGACGATGCACCATCACATTTCCTCTTGGAAGTTCGAGGTTTCCTCGATAAAAGCCCAGTTGAAAAATCGAATCTGAACTGCCGTTGCGCAGGTTACGCCGTTTTCTGCACCATGTGTGGGAAGAAATCGACTACCGGTGGTATGTTGGTCACATCACAAATGGTAGTCACATCGATGGCAGTTGTCTTTTTTATGTGAAACTTGAGATTGTTTGCTACAAAATGACACATCTACCGAATTCTGTAAGTTATCAGAAAAAATTTATATGTACACTACTGGCCATTAAAATTGCTACACCAAGAAGAAATGCAGATGATAAACGGGTATTCATTGGGCAAATATATTATACTAGAACTGACATGTGATTACATTTTCACGCAATTTGGGTGCATAGATCCTGAGAAATCAGTATCCAGAACAACCACCTCTGGCCCTAATAACAGCCTCGATACGCCTGCGCATTGAGTCAAACAGAGCTTGGATAGCGTGTACAGCTACAATTGCCCATGCAGCTTCAACGCAATACCACAGTTCATCAAGAGTAGTGACTAGCGTATTGTGACGAGCCAGTTGCTCGGTCACCATTGACCAGACGTTTTTAATTGGTGAGAGATCTGGAGAATGTGCTGGCCTGGGCAGCAGTCGAACATTTTCTGTATCCGGAAAGGCCCGTACAGGACCTGCAACACGCGGTGGTGCATTATCCTGCTGAAATGTAGGGTTTCGCAGGGATCGAATGAAGGGTAGAGCCACGGGCCGTAACACATCTGAAATGTAACGCCCACTGTTCAAAATGCTGTCAATGCGAACAAGAGGTGACCGAGACGTGTAACCAATGGCACCCCATACCATCACGCCGGGTGATATGCCAGTATGGCGATGACAAATACACGTTTCCAATGTGCGTTCAACGCGATGTCGCCAAACACGGATGCGACCATCATGATGCTGTAAACAGAACCTGGATTCATACGAAAAAATGTCGTTTTGCCATTCGTGCACCCAGGTTCGTCGTTGAGTACACCATCGCAGGCGCTCCTGTCTGTGATGCAGCGTCAAGGGTAACCGCAGCCATGGTCTCCGAGCTGATAGTCGATGCTGCTGCAAACGTCGTCGAACTGTTCTTGCAGATGGTTGTTGTCTTGCAAACGTCCCCATCTGTTGACTCAGGGATCGAGACGTGGCTGGACGATCTGTTACAGCCATGCGAATAAGATGCTTGCCATCTCGACTGCCAGTGATACGAGGCCGTTGGGATCCAGCACGGCGTTCCGTATTACCCTCCTGAACCCACCAACTCCATATTCTGCTAACAGTCATTGGATCTCGACCAACGCGAGCAGCAACGTCGCGATACGATGAACCACAATCGCGATAGGCTACAATCCGACCTTTATCAAAGTCAGAAACGTGATGGTACGCATTTCTCCTCCTTACACGAGACATCACAACAACGTTTCACCAGGCAACGTCGGTCAACTGCTGTTTGTGTATGAAAAATCGATTGGAAACTTCCCTCATGTCAGCGCGTTGTAGGTGTCGCCACCGGCGCCAACCTTGTGTGAATGCTCTGAAAAGCTAATCATTTCCATATCACAGCATCTTCTTCATGTCATTTAAATTTCGCGTCTGTAGCACGTCATCTTCGTGGTGTAGTAGTTTTAATGGCCAGTAGTGTAATTCCAAATCTGTAAAGTCCTTTCCGATTCACCCTGTGTTACTGTGCCTGTATCAGGTAGGAAAGAGGTTCCGGCAGATGGCAGCTTTGAGTCAGACAATGAAATATGCTCGGATGATATAGACGAGAGACGAAAATCTGACTACGCGAGACGGTCCGGTGAACACTTTTAGTCAGTCCGGCAGGTCGATAGCGACGAGGATGTGGGGGAGTCACCGATAACCTCGTACGTCGCATTCGCAATAATCGTGCAGGCAGCCACTGCAGATCCGGTCTCGATAGCAGGAGCCAAGACTTCTGAGGGGAGAGGTGCGGAAAGGAGAGGAGATGACGCGAAGGGTTCCCGGCGTGCACCGCGAATCAGGAGCGGCCGAAGCTGCGTTTAAAGGCGGCCAGAGCGGTGCCGACCGTAGTGTTGGTGCCGCCGCCTTGCCTCCAGTATGCCCCGCCTCCCGCAACGCCAGCCACTGCTGCTGCTGCTGCAAGTGCTGCTACTGGCTGCGGGCTCTGCGCGCGCTGGCTCCCTGGGCTGGGAGCGCTACATGAGCTGGAGGGCCAGGGACGCGCCGCTCAACGACACCGACCTCGGTAGGTCACCCTCCACGCCCATCCTCACTGCTCTGAAAGGGGCTGATTAAGGTCGATTCACACTGTACGTCAGCGGAACGGAACAGAAAGCGACGTCGCCGTCACACAAGACGACGCGACAGTAAATCGTCACTTCTCTTTGTTGAGGGCCGATCGGTGAAAATGAGGGTACGAGATATGCTTCGTCGTACAAAAAGTCGGAATTAAGGAACCAGCAAAGATACAGTTATTAAGGGGGGGAGGACGTCAAACGGGCCGACTTGGAGCAGGAGAGGCACCACACGACATTTTAATTTCCACTGTCTATACTTTTACAAATAAATTCATACAACTTCGTCAACACGACCAGGAAGGATTCAAGATTCAAACTCATAGCAATGTAAGTTCAAAAGTATAACAAAATAATTTTTTTTATGTGTGAAATTTCATCATTTTTTTCACTTACTATTGGCTGCATTTGTTGCTATAGGTACACTTTTCTTCACAAGTAAGAGAGATTCTTCGATGAATTTTGCACAGCATACAAACCATACTTAGAGGTGTATGAAACTCTAGAATTTATTTAATTAATGAAAAAATGAATGAGCTGTTACATTTTAAACTTCAGGTTTAGAAAAAACTCAAATTTTATGGTTAGTTATCTCAATTTTTAGCACAGTTTTTAATATATTTAGACAATTTTAGAGTTTCATACACCTGTAAGTATGATTTGTATGCTGTGCAAAATTCATCGAAGAATCTCCCTTACTTATGAAGAAAAGTGTACCTATAGCAACGAATGCAGCCAATAGTAAGTGAAAAAATGATGACATTTCACATTTAAAAAAAAAATATATATATTGTTATATTTTTGAACTTCCACTGCTATGAGCGTGAATCCTGAACCCTTCCTGGTCATGCTGACAAAGCTTTATGAATTTATTTGTAAAAGTATAGACAGTGGGAATTAAAATGTCCTGTGGTGCCTCTCCTGCTCCAAGTCGGCCAGTTTGAAGTCCTATCCCCCTTAAAAGGCCAAAGAAAAATTCATAACTTACGTTCTCGACCATAATTGCATGATGAACAGCTCAGAAGTGAAACAATAGGAAAAGTGTCGTGCAGACGTTCCAAAACGCCTACATTTACTCGCCAGAGAAAATATATACATACACGTACATACAAAAACAATAGAAATGCCAGATAACGTCCAGAAAAATGGCATGTTTCACCATCAATACAGCAGATTCTTTCGCTGTTAAAATGAGATTATTTAATTATAACTGTTTCATCAATTGAAGTTTTTATTTACACAAAGAGTAGTTTTTCTCCTTTCCACAGGTACTGTAAAATAAACATTTTCGTTTCAGATATCTGGTCTCTTTTTACACCATGTACCCTTTGCAATCTATTTCGAAAACAAAGTAATAAATAAAATAAGCAGTAAGAAGACATAATAGAAAAAAAATCTACTGCTGTAGCATGTATGAGCGTGGTGACAAAGAGACGTCGCAACCATTTTCCCCCAAAGTCAACGCGAAAGCTTTCTTAATGAAAAAACTTAACGTTAACGAGAGATTCCGTACCGTACCATTCGATCTACTGACGCCCTGTGTGAATGCCAATGTTTGTAATGCGTTGTGAGTAGCTTTCTACCCGTTTCATTCCGTTCTGTCAAGTGTGAATCGACTTTAACCCTCACATTACCAAGGGGGGAGTACTTTATGCCCACCATTTGAAAATGTAATCTAGTGAATTACTTTATATGTTAAAATTTTTAAAAATATTTATTGTTGGTAATGAATTCTTCTGTCAGATTCCATTATGTTTTAAATTTTTCAGTTGAACTTAATCCAAAAATTTTAAGTCTCAGTAGTAGAGGTCACTTTTCCCAGCGAATGTCGTATTCGGTATTTCTAGGTTCAGGGCCTTACTTACGCAACAATATATCTTTAAACAGTATCTTGAGAATAAACGTCAACAACGGTGAACTAAATTTGTATTTTCAAATTTTTTTGGTCTGGTCATAAAGGCTGTACACGTTATACAAAGTGCGTTGATATTGCTAAGAGTGTACTAAAAGGTAATTTCGTGTTGCGGACCCTACTGACACATCAGTACCTCTTTAAAAAGTATATTGTTAATTTAATTCAACAACAGTAACGAATTTTGTATGTTTTTAAAAAAATTGGGTAGACATAAAGTAGTGCGTGTTATGCCTTGGTATTGTTAGGGTTAAGCTAACGCAGGGCGCTCTTCTGCGATGGTGCATGTCTGTTCAGATCAGGCAAAATTGTGTTATATATCACTCTACTTTTTCGAGTGTTTAACTAAAGACGTATACATTTTATCCAACAATTTGTATTTATCATCGTCCATATCACGTTTTTTCGTTCAGAGAAACAAACTTTACAGTGAACGTAAATTTAAGTACTGCAATGTAGGCAGATGTCTTCATACATTCTACTTGCGAATGGCGTACAAAAGAATACCGGTGATAACACATATTCCCTCAGCTGCAAGAGACAATTGTGATTAGTCTATTTCCTCCCTATGATCTAATTGTACTTAATTAATAACACGATCAGAGGTATTTTGATGTGAACGCAGAAGGACTATTTTGCTTACAGTAAAACTGTTTGTATGAAAATAATCTAAGCAAATTAAAAAAGCTAGAGTGTTTATTACTTGTTCTACTTATATTTTAAAAGAAAAACAGAACTGTTACTACTTTCGAATAGCAGTGTTTCATTAGCAGGCAGTAGTAAATGTTTAATGCTTACTGTCTATTGTTGGCAGATGGATGTGGGTTCTTGTTGATAGTACTGTGTTGCTATAGCCAATCTCTTACGGAGCGCTGACGCCGTTGAAACGTTTATACCCTATAAACTGACCGACTTAACGTTTGCCGTCATCATGTTTCATTTTCTCAAGACGACAAAAGAGGAAGCGAGCCCTAGTGGTATTGTCCTCCACGTTCAAAGCAGTCACGCCGCATTCACATTTGAACAATTGGCCACGTTGTTAGAAGCTACAGAACATTGGCTATCGTGATACGAAACTGCGAATAGGAACTCTCATCCATCTGGCGAATAACAGGACAAGAAGAGACTGTGTAAAACGGATACTGCACTTTAACGTAGTCGCCGGCCGGGGTGGCCGAGCGGTTCTAGGCGCTACAGGCTGGAACCGTGCGACCGCTACGGCCGCAGGTTCGAATCCTGTCTCGGGCATGGATGTCTGTGATGTCCTTAGGTCAGTTAGGTTTAAGTAGTTCTAAGTTCTAGGGGACTGATGATCTCAGAAGTAAAGTCCCATAGTTCTCAGAGCCATTTGAACCATTTTTTAACGTAGTCGGAAATCCTCATTTTTCACAATAATACAAACTTTTAGCATATACACTTTTGCATTTACTCTGAGCTACTAGTGAAGATTGTGAAGCGGGAAGATGCTGTGCGATGGAGAATTCTACCGAGATTGGTATCTTTTTCTTTTAGAAATTTGTTGTGACAGACATAGGCGATTTCTCTAGTCACTGAAACATTTACAGTAGCTCGGCTCTTGAAGGGCCCAGTCGAATGAATACCATTTTGTTCAGATTCCTGACACTAGAAAATACGAGACACCGACACCATAACCGAAAGAATCTCACCAATTACCAGCGACCGCGCCGCGCGGGATTAGCCGAGCGGTCGAGGGCGCTACTGTCATGGACTGTGCGGCTGGTCCCGGCGGAGGATCGAGTCCTCCCTCGGGCATGGGTGTGTGTATTTGTCCTTAGGATAATTTAGGTTAAGTAGTGTGTAAGCTTAGGGACTGATGACCTTAGCAGTTAAGTCCCGTAAGATTTCACACACATTTGAACATTTTTGAACCAGAGACCGCAAAACATGGGATCCACGTCGTCTTTGCTCTGGACTTATGGTGCATCTGTTGCGTACAAAGTAATGTCTATCATCCGAAGACGCAGGGAGCCGTTCGACTTTTCTGAGGACACTTCTAATGTCAAGCAGATCTTCTATATGTACAGATTTGTATTGTTGTGTGTACTAATACATGTAACGATTTCCAAGTTACCACAAAACGAGCCAATTACAAACAATTCACACTCATTCACTATGTGCGCTCTTAGTAGTATGAATGTGTATGTTCTATTTCCATTCGCACTCGAACTATTCACTATGTGCGCTCTTAGTAGTGTGAATGTGTATGCGCTATTCCCATTCGCACTCGTAAATGAGTCCATGCTAGTGTATCTATTTTGTATTATTTCAGTGTATTTCAGTTCATTTCTCAACAGCATACCGAAGGTTTGGGGCTGATAACAACTCTTAACATTTTCTTTGTTGTGACCACTTTCCTCCTGGATGTCACTATTGAATTAACGGGGATATAACATTTTGCCACAGATCGAAATTAAATTCAGGCCAATGCCGAAGTAGTTTCTCCAGATACTGATGGAATTGGAACGTGTTACAGCACGAAGCCACAGTCCAACGTTTATCAAACTTTATGAAATGTTCATATCGGGCGTTAGATGACTAAACTTTAATTCCATTCGGAACTGATATCCATCATCAACACCAGTATGCGGCGTGATCCCTACAGACATAAATAAACTCTTGCATTCGTTGTGGTGTGGAAGCAAGCTGACTACCAACGTCGTTTTGAGGAATTTCTTGCCATGCCTGAAACACGTGCTGTGTCAGTTCATGTAAGCTGCTGGCTGGAGACTGCTATGGAAAAATACGTTTTCCCATTGCATCCCAGACGTGCTCTATGAGTGTCAAATCAGGGGAACGAGCAGACAAGCAAAAGATCCTTACGCTCCTCTGGGAATCTGTAAGAAACCCAGTGTGGGGTCGTGCAATGTCCTGCTGCAATATGCCATTTGGTACTCTCTCCACGAAGTGTATGACAACAAAGCTTAGAATTTTTGTTATATATTGGAGAGCATTCAGCTTTCGTTCAACAATTACTAAATCTAGAATGAGATTTTCACTCTGCAGTGGAGGGTGCGCTGATATGAAACATCCTGGCAGATTAAAACTGTGTGCCGGACCGAGACTCGAAATCAGGATTTTTCCTTTCGCGGGCAAGTGCTCTACCATCTTTTTTCTCCCGATATAGTTCGTTGCATTTGGTCTGGGTGGACGTCACAAGACATCTGTTCAAGTTGATCGTTGATTCCTTGAATAAGTTTTTTTATACAGAGAGCATACGGCCCTCTGTCCGAACACGCTGAGCTACCGTGCCGGCTGTCCACCTGAGCTACCCAAGCACGACTCACGCCCCGTCCTCACAGCTTTACTTCTGCCAGTATCTCGTCTCCTACCTTCCCAACTTTACAGAAGCTCTCCTGCGAATTACTAAATCTGTCGTATTGTCACATGCAATCGCTCTCCACACCTTGATTCCAAGAGTTGTAGACGTCGGATCTTGAGAACCTTCTCATCAGCCCCTACGGACACGTTTGACTTCGATCTGACCGCCTCAAACAGAAGCGGGTCTCATCGCTGAACGCCACTCAGTGTCCCTGTTGTCTCTATCTCGGCGCCATGCAAGTCTCTGTTGCAAATTGCAGTTTTGGAAACATTACGTACTTTAGCCATGCACTGGACCACGCCTGGGAGTCAGCTCATCGAAGTGCAATAGTGGAGTAGTGCATACACCATACGCCTGTTGTCGAGAACACACGCTAGCATCAAACAAGGGAGCACAATTTCAACAATGCCTCGGAATAAGAATAATAGCAAAAATAAATAAAAAACGCGCGAAGGATGAAAACTCCTTGACGTGTAGGCCTCTTCGCATGTTAATACTCACCTTCGTTTTACTATTAAAAGATCTCTTGCTGTAAATCTTGTACTAGTGGCAGTCGCCTGAGATCAGCAGCGACATAGGTACGTCGCATCTACATCTACATGGTTACTCTGCAGTTCACACTTAAGTGCCTCGCATTTTCATATTACTTCTCTACCAGTCCACGCTCGAATGGCGTTTGGGAAAAAGGAACTAAATCTTCCCTTTCGAGCTCTGACTTCTCTTATTTTATTGTGATGATCAAAAAAAAAAAAAAACCTTTGTTTCAGTGACTGCCACCCCAACTCGCGTATCACATCAGTGACACTCTCACCCCTATTGCGCGATAACACGAAACGGGCTGTCCTTCTTTGCACTTTTTTGATGTCCTCCGTCAATCCTACCTGGTAAGGATCCCACGCCGCGCAGTAATATGCCAGCGGAGGACGGACAAGTGTAATGTAGCCTATCCCTTTAGTGATTTTGTCGCTTCTTCTAAGTGTTGTGCCAACAAAGCGCAGTCTTTGTTTCGCCTTCCTCACAGTATTATCTACGTGATCTTTCCAATTTAAGTTACTTGTAACTGTAATTTCTAGGTATTTAGTCGTTTTGACAGCCCTTAGATTTGTGCGATTTATCGCAGGCGTCGAGCGGGTCATTGGCCTTACAGTGTGTCCACATAAACGAGTACATTTAGACTAGGAGATGTTGTTTCAGAATTGAATTAAAAATAGTTGTCAGCTTTTATTCTGTACACTGTTATATCGTTACTGTGTTAGAAATAATCAATAGCTGGTAACTGTTTCTAGAAATTTTAATAAAAGTTACAGTAATTCATTTTGGTGGCTGTCTTACTTCCTGCATGAATAAAATGTTCCAACAAGTTTACATTATAACTGAGTAACCTTGGCAATGACAGCTTGGTAGGAAATGAAGAGTGGTTTTCTGTAATTAGTGGACTGTACGACTACATAACATTTGTTCTTATACGTTTTATTTAATCGACTTCATTTTTCGCTTTTGAAGGGCTCGTGCACGTAGAATTTTATTCCTGGGAAGCTGTTTGTCCGCATAAATAGTACTTTTTGGCCAAGTGTAATGTTTTGTTCCACTTGGTGCTCGGTGTAGTTGCGCCTCAGCCGTAGAGCAGAGGCGGGCTCAGGGCAGCAGCAGCCGCACCAGCACCAGTCGTAGTTACCGTTACTTCCTGTAGGCCGTTGGGTTAGTAGTTTCCTTACGCGCTTCTGAGAACAAGTGAATAGCAACTACTTTTTTGTATATTTCGGGTATTTTGCGACCGTTATGTCGCGTGACCTAATTCTGTAGCGCATGTTTTAGTACTGGTTTTGATTTTTCTTGTTTAACTTACGTTTGCATTGCAATTTAAGCTTTATATATTTACTCCGCCTGCAGTCCCCTGTTGCAGTGTGTTTGTTCTTCCTCGATTAGTCTCTGACTGTTTTATTAGTGCCTTTTTATGGTTTTGTATAGCTTACGTACTAGTAAATGGAAAAGGACAACGGTCGTTGTGTTGGCCACAGTCGAAACGCTTCAGATTTCTGTCCTACCGTGGGCCACATGTGGCGACAGCTGTCATACCTCTGATGCTGCTGGAACCTCCTGGAAAATCTGTTGTCACTGCGTCTTTCCAAGCGCAACATGTGACCGGTTTGTTCTCACGCGAATGTGAAAATCGGACGATGGGTAGATGGCGTACCTGTGGGCGTAATACGAATGTGGTAGCTGGCTTCACGGCTGCCCACTTACATTCTTACAGCATGTGTAAGCTGCTGTGCAGTGTTGATATCACGTCTAAGCCAGCACGGAACCCCTTGCGTGTTGGGACAGTGGCCCATTTTTGGGACAAGTAAGGACAAGCACCGAGTGAGGGTTCGTTAGCCTTTGGGAGCTCCGACACTAATCACATTGTGGGCCCCCTAAGTGAAATGACAAGTAGGTCAGGAAAAAAGGTCAATGTGCACTCGGTACGTTTGACTGGAAGTCTCGTCCGACACGTGGCGGCGGCCCTGCCGGTGACTGTTGTACGCAGTGGGTGCAACCGGCTGCAAATCGTAACTTACGTCGGCAAGAATGACGCCTGGGCCGACGGCTGGGCAACTGGTGAAATCAGTTAGGAGTTACAAGGAGTGCAAGCACGACTCATTATCTGCAGTCCTCTGGTTTGGAGCTGACTGTAAAGGCTAACGATAGGCTCAAACGATTCTGTGATGATCGCGGATGAGAATTTCTCGACTTGCGCTATCGGGTAAGCAACTACATGCACTACACAAAATGAGAGGCTTCTCAGATAAAGATTGCAGAGTTTTTTTTTTTCATGCACGTGCACGCGACAGCAACAATGGCGAGGAATTTTTCTTGCAGGCGGTAATATCGTAGACCCTCTTCTCGCAACTGAGCGCCTTCCGTTCCGGTATTAATCTTAGTCGCAAAAGCATGAGTTCCGGGAGCAGTCCCGATTCCTTTGCGGACTGCTAGTCCTTGTCAGTGACTTATTGCCTGCCGAATTCGAAGATAGGTCAATAACATTTCTCTTAGGAGAGAGCCCTCGTCCTCGCAGATCGGAAAGAGAAGATATTGATGTGGTATTATTAAGCTGCAGGAGGCTATAATTCTTACGTAGTATAAGGAACAGAAAGCTGGCTGAACCCGGAAGTGAATAGCAGCGAAATCCTAAATTCAGATTGGAATATACAAGGTGTTTAAAGGGTAGTAATAAATGTTTTAGGAGGTGGTAGTGTGAACTAATTCAGGTAAAACATTTTATATAACATTTACCCACTATTAGTTACTTACAGAGACACAGCTGGTTACAGTGATAGGTTTCCATTTCGTATGTTGGTACTACAGTTGCTATGAGTTTATTTATCGATTACCATTTTTCGGGTTATGAAGCTGTGCTTCAGTTAACATAGCTGAACTTTTTACCCCTGATTGTGTTTGCGATTAGTTGGCTGATTCTACTGTACAGTTTAAGCATGCCACACGTATCTACAAATACTGAGTATGCCGATGTGGCATTTGTGTGAGGTCTTTGTAACGGAAATTCTGCTGATGCTGCTTGTAGAGAAAACGATACACAATTTCCTAACCGCACAGTATCACATTTAAGAGTCTTGACTCGTGTTTCTACTTACTCCGTGGGTCTGGCGCAGTGTCCACCAGTCCTATCTCATCTGAATGTGAAAATAAACGGAATGTGGATTAATTGTAAGACATTATTCAGTAGTCTTCAAACAAGCACGCGTAGAACTTCTACACGTATCGATGTTCCACATACAAGAATACCGCGACATTACGTATGCACGGCCTCCATCCTTATAATTTACAACGGATTCAGCACCTTAGAGAAGTATGTAAAGGCAGACGATTGGAATTTTCTCGCTACCTAATTGCAAATTGTCGAGTGGTGTCATCAGTACCGTTTACGTATGAAACCACCCTCACTAATGAATGTATCAGCAACACTCGTAACTCACATCGGTGGTCCATCGATAACCCACATGTCTTTGTGGAGACACATTTTCAAATAAGCTTCTCTGTAAATGTGTAGCATGGTACGATAGACAATCAGTTGATTGCGCCTGTTCTGTTACCGCGAGGCCCTTTTATCTAGCCTTTCCTGAAAACGAGCTTCCAACCTAACTGGAAAATGTTCCTTTGGCTATAAGGACGAGTATGTTTTTCGTTGATGACAGGGCCCCTGTTAATTACAGTCGTCAGATGAATCGTCATCTAAACCTAATATTCAATATTCAACGGAAGTGGATCGTCAGAAATTGTTACGTTTCGTGCCCACAATGGTACCTTATCCTCAGATTTGCGTCTGTGGGGATGGCTGAAGGGTGAAGTCTATAAAAAAAAAAAGAAAACAAAAAAGACGAATTGATCGTCGGAGTTATGAATAGCCACCTCTCTTAAAATAATGAGAGGACGATCTTAGAAGAGCTACACGTGGTGATGTCAATGGAATTTGAAAGTGCACTGAAGTCGGAGATGGAATTTATGAAGATCAACTTTAAACTTAATCATTTGCCTTCGCATAACTCTTCTGTGAGTATTTTCTTGGATTAGATTCTAGTAGTTGTATCTCTGGGACCAATAAAAGTTTGGCACATGTTGTAAGGAATAATCTACGCGAATTAATTTGCCCTAACATCTCCTAAAATATTTACCATTTCTCTCGCAACACACTGTTTTTCACAAGGATAGATACTTATTATCGTAAACAATTGTACAGCATCTAGTGATGGCATTATAGATCCCGAACGTGAATTAGTTTAAATGAAATATCACAGGTGGATCAAAAATGATAATCGGATGCTTTTACAGACATCCTGAGTTACTCTTCAAGAGAGGCGCTCTGCATCGCGGTGTAGCTTGCTGTCCAGGTTTCGAGAGGGTACGTTTCTGGATGAGGTATCGAATATATTGCTTCCTCCTACTTATACCTCCCGAGGAGATCACGAATGTGAAATTAGAGAGATTCGAGCGCGCATGGAGGCTTTCCGGCAGTCGTTCGTCCCGCGAACCACACGCGACTGGAACTGGAAAGGAAGGTAATGACAGTAGCACGTAAAGTGCCCTCCGACACACACCGTTGGGTGGCTTGCGGAGTATAAATGTAGATGTAGAAATGGTGTCTGCAATTTGGAATCAAGTCTTTCCATTCAAGCACATACCAGCATTAGAACTTATGGAGAAGTCTTTTAATGATTTCAGCCACTAGTGAATGATATTTCTGGCACACTCATATCTCGAAACGAGTCATGTTTTTCGAACCTATCTGCTACAGTAAAATTCCAATGTGGTTTTAGGTAGCTCCTATGCATCTTGCAACTTCCCCTCAGACTCGTGCTGCCACCCCTACAGCTTTGCGCATGTAATCGTTCCAATTTGAGACAGAACCAAGCAGAAGTCGGAGAAAGCTATATCTACCACACTCTGCAGTCTGTGTAGAAACAGGCTAAGCAGAGTTAGTGCTACAGGACCATGTTTTGACCATTCGATAGAAATGGGAACATGTTGTCATAGCTCCACCAACCTTGTACAGTGTGTAAGATCGGCGCCAAACGAAGTCCACTCCTGCAACACGAGGTAGTACAAGGACAGCACGAACAGTTACGGTGGTGTTTCTTATCGGGAAAATTAGGAAGACTCAACACCGTACTGATACTGCAGTCTGAAGCAAATCGGTGTTCCTCAGGGTCTATTCACGTCTATCACCCCAACATTCTATCATCGTTATTCTGTACCATCAAACAGAGAAAAATTACGAACTATAAAAGCTCCGATAACTTCACCCTATACAGAACTCAATATGATTAGTACCGTATCTACCTCTTCCCATATACCGAAAACAAATACTGTCTGTGTGCCAGCATCGAGCACATGTGGCGATCCTATTAAATATACAGGTATTGATCCATTGCACAGGCCAGTGTAAAGTTTCATCCCCTTTACTGTAGGAGAATGACCGTAACCCACAGACTGTACTATCAATTGCAAGAGAGGCTCCCTGTGTCTTTTGAAATATTGTTCTTTTTTCTGCTGTAACGCGCTTTGTACACTGCCATACATTTTGTTTCTTCTGCTATGGCTTCAAGACGTCAACGTTGCACGGTGTAAATCATGTTGTTGCTGCTGCTACCATAAACACACACACACACACACACACACACACACACACACACACACATACACACACTCTGGATGATTCTAAATAAAAGACAGTCACAACATCAGGAAACTGGAAGAGTTTTCCGGTGTTGTAGAGCGTTTCCAAACTGCTGACCGAAGGTGATTGACGACCTCTTTACTTGAACTCATTTGTCACAGTGACGAAATAGCTGATGACTCTGTGTTCTGTTTCGATTGATTCCTCATATTGTAGTTGTGTACATGATCACTGCTTCTGTGCTATCCATCCCCCAGAAGTTTTTGCCCCTCTACCAAGACTCTTTCACCATCTCAAATAAGTGATGTCAGTCAATTGTTATGTGGTAATCAACAGTGTACCGGTGAATGGATGGGATGGAAATGACATTGTCGATGTACTGTAATAATAAGCATCACAGTTGATAGTGCGAACAATTTCGGGAATTTTGCAATAATTTCTACACCGACCAATGATGCGACAGCGTGCTTCCCAATTTCAATATCATCACTAAACTAGTTCTTCTCTACTTTGCGAGTAAAATTGCGAATGTAGATAGACGACTGTGCAGTACTTCCATTCATTGTTAATTCTCGAACATATACATCATCAAAGTATACCAGACAGCAATGTATATATTTCTAACACCTCAAGCATAGTGAGTAATTTATGATTGGAAGTCACAGGACATTTTTGCATTCTTAGGATAAAGTTAGAGACTGAAAGACCCCCCCTCACAATGTCTTTGACGAAACTGCCCTGCAGCACCATTACCAAATTAATCTGCAGCTGACTAGGAGTAGACTGCTACATTCCACGTCTCATGAATGAATGGAGCTTGCCGAGTCCATACACATCAAAGTGAACCAGATTTCTCCAGATCCGCGCATGTCGAGGAGGTTAGCACCCCTTATCGTTGTATAGTAGTAGATTTGAAACTGTAGTTATGTAATAGGATACAGTTAAGAAGAACAAGAAATAGGTGGTTTTTATTCTTGAGGGATCTCCAGACGGACGGAGTTCGAAGAATTTTATGTATATCAACTACGCTATCAATTATAAAATATTGTTCTAGTGTCTGGGATCAAGAGAGTATTGGCAAGAGAGAATATGAACACACGCACTGCTAAGGCTACATGGTTCTGCACTTCAAACTCGCTAAAATGTTAGATCGCTTCAGTTTCTGACCTATTAGTCATGTGGAATGCAACGCTGTTAATATTACAATGTAAGAAATATATTTCCAGCACATGACACACATCCTTCTTGCAAGTTGCTCTACGATAATTTATGGTAACAAACCGTAAAATGAAAAAACTAGTTCCTTAAAACATCAGTTCTGTGTGATACATGCATGATATAGCTTTCCTGAGGTGTATAGCGTTCACTGTTTAATCCAATATCGGTTCAGAAATTATACTATGCCTGCATCAGTCCTATATAAAATGATCGTTAGTAATGAAGAATACCTCATATAAGGAAACAGATAAACACGTAGCAGCGGCGTTTGATATGTGAAATGACACATCATGCTGCCACTATCTCTGTAAACAGGACATCAGTCAAGCAGATGTGTACACAGGGATTGCAGTGCCTCACAAACACCTATCGCTAACTTAGAATGATCTTAGTAATGAAACTGAAGTCTCGATTTTATACCCAAGATGCGACAGGGGAATGGAGTACATCGCATAAATCTTCGTTCTTTTAGGGGTATGTGTCGAAACAAGATGGTCACGTTTCATCACACATGAGATGCAAGTCCTCTGATGACCGAGAGGTTTGCTGGTAAGTATTGCAACTAGACAGTGCTCTGACACACAGAGCATGTGGTTGTATACGAGTCGAACGCAGCCTATGTCACACAACTGATGCATCCTGACAGAACATCGGGAAAAAAATGTTCAAATGACCTGGAGCAATGTCTCCCTCTCTCTCGAGAATGGCATCAGTCTACCATTAAATCATACAACTCCATTCCAACCGATCACTCCATCCACTCTCTGTCACCCTTTAACACAGATGCAAACGCATCTAAAGGCAGATGGTTCTCTCTTTTTCATGTACGATGAAACGTGACCATCATGTTTCGACACATTCCTCTTTAAGTGTAGAGGCCATCAATAATGCGAACTCCCCACAACACCACAAAAAACTTCCTGTTTCCTTATGTTGTCAACAACTACCGCCCAGTCTCTCTTCTGACAGCTCTATCAAAAATTTTTGAGGAAGTAATGTATTCAAGAGTAGCCTCCCATATTTGTAAAAGTAAAGTACTAACAAAATGTCAGTTTGGTTTTCAGAAAGGCTTTTCAACAGAAAATGCTATATACGCTTTCACTGATCAAATATTGAATGCTCTCAATAACCGGACATCACCCATTGGTATTTTTTGTGATCTCTCAAAGGCCTTTGATTGTGCAAATCATGGAATTCTTTTAGAAAAGCTAAATCATTATGGTTTGAGGGGGGCAGTGCACAAATGGTTTAATTCATACTTAACTGGAAGAATGCAGAAAGTTGAAATAAGTGGTTCATGTAATGTTAAAATAACAGCTGATTCCTCAAACTGGGGGGCTATCAAGTACGGGGTCCCACAGGGTTCGGTCTTAGGTCCTTTACTGTTCTTGATATACATTAATGACTTTCCATTACACACTGATGAAGATGCAAAGTTAGTTAGTTCTTTTTGCTGATGATACAAGTATAGTAATAACATCCAAAAACCAAGAACTAAGTAATGTAATTGTAAATGATGTTTTTCACAAAATTATTAAGTGGTTCTCAGCAAACGGACTCTCTTTAAATTTTGATAAAACACAGTATATACAGTTCCGTACAGTAAATGGCACAACTCCAGTGATAAATATAGACTTTGAACAGAAGTCTGAAGCTAAGGTAGAATTTTCAAAATTTTTAGGTGTGTCCATTGATGAGAGGTCAAACTAGAAGCAACACATTGATGGTCTGCTGAAACGTCTGAGTTCAGTTACGTATGCTATTAGGGTTATTGCAAATTTTGGTGATAAGAATCTCAGTAAATTAGCTTACTATGCCTACTTTCATTCACTGCTTTCGTATGGCATCATATTCTGGGGTAATTCATCGTTGAGTAGAAAAGTATTCATTGCTCAAAAACGTGTAATCAGAATAATTGCTGGAGCCCACCCACGGTCATCCTGCAGACATCTATTTAAGGATCTAGGGATCCTCACAGTAACCTCACAGTATATATATTCACTTATGAAATTTGTTGTTAATAATCTAACCCAGTTCAAAAGTAATAGCAGTGTGCATAGCTATAACACCAGGAGAAAGGATGATCTTCACTATGGAGGGTTAAATATGACTTTGGCACAGAAAGGGGTAAATTATGCTGCCACAAAAGTCTTTGGTCACCTACCAAACAGCATCAAAAGCCTGACAGATAGCCAACCAACATTTAAAAATAAATTAAAAGAATTTCTAGATGACAACTCCTTCTACTCATTGGCTGAATTTTTAGATATAAATTAAGGGAGGGAAAAAAACTTAAACATTAGTGTCATGCAATACTTTGTGTAATGTAATATCTTGTACAGACATCTTTTATTAACCTGACACGTTGCACATCATTACGAAGTGTCGTATTCATGATCTATGGAACAAGTATTAATCTAATCTAATGTAATCACTGTCTTTTATTTAAAATCATCCAGTATGCGTATGTGAGCGTGTGTGTGTGTGTGTGTTTTGGTAGTAGCAGCAGCAACATCATGATTTACACCGTGCGATGTCTACTTTTCTATGATAGACAACGGATCAGAACGTGTTAATGTCAGTTTAGAGCCTGACACAGACCTCGAAGTCATGGTGGAAAAAAGAAAATGTATGACAGAGTACAAAGAGTGTTACAGCAGAAAAAAGCAATATTTCAAACAATGACACAGGGAGCTTCTCTTGCAATTGATAGTATAGTCTGTGGGTTACGGTCATCCTCCTACAGTAAAGGCTATGAAAGTTTACACTGGCCTGTGCAATGGATCAATACTTATATATTTAATAGGATTGCCACATGTGCTCGATACTGGCACACAGCCAGTATTTGTTTTCGATGTATGGGAAGAGGTATGTGCAGTAAAAATCTTACTGAGTGTCTATCGGATGAAGTTATTGGAGCTTTTATAGCTAGTAATTTTTCTCTGTTGGATGGTATAGAATAACGATGATAGAATGCTTGGGTGATATGCGTGAATGGACCCTGAGGGATGCGGATTTGCTTCAAATTGCAGTACCAGTATGATATTGAATCATCCTAATTCTCCCGATAAGAAACATCACCAAAACTGTTCGTACTGTAATGTTGCAGGAGCATGCTTCATTTGGCAGTTACCTTACACGTTGTACATAGTTGGCGGAGCTACGACAACATGTCCACATTTCCACTGAATGGTCAAAACATGGTCCTGTATCTCTAATTCAATTTAGCCTGATTCTACACGGACTTCAGAATGTGGTAGATATAGCTTTCTCCAACTTCTACTCGGTTCCGACTTAAATTAGAACGATTACATGCGCTGAGCTGAAGGGATGGCAACGTGAGTCTTAAGGGCAGTTGCAAGATGCATAGAGACTACCTAAAACCACGTTGGAATTTGACTGTAACAGGTTCGGAAAAGGTGACTTGTTTGGAGATGTGAGAACCTCTGACGTGGCATCGAGACAGTATGCTTTACAAATACTAGAGGAATATCTAGCGACGGCATGAGGGAGTTTCAAATACCACTTTCATTCTGCGTTCCTTAGCCGAATCACTTTCTAAATTTGGTGATTTTATTACGAGCTTACGCTATCGGCGATGTGTAATCGTACTTTCGATCTGTTAATTTACACTCCAGCGATTACCGTCTATATTCAGTGTCGCAGTATTTGTGTGGAAAAACAACTTCATTTGAAGGTAATGCCATACCACGATTTGTAAGGGTCGTATAGTTTTTAACATGGATATGTTAGCAATACTTGTGAGCACCTGTAGAACTAAGACTGCTTGTGACAGTAACATAGTTGTTGCGATCGTGTTTTTAACATCTGACGGCTTGTAAGACGATTAAGTCTCTCTTTCTAAGACACCGTGGTACCACTCACAAGAAAAAGTTATGAGACATGTCCACACATCATGATCTTCGGTCAGTATTGTTTCGTATCGCCAGCTATCAGTTATTGGCGAAGTATTATACTTAGCAGTAGGGGATGCATAATAAGTTCGCCTTGAGCATCAGGCTTATAAAGTATGTGTGTGTGGGTGTTCCGACATGTGGAAAGAAAATGAGTATGTCCAGTCTTAAGGAGGACTTTATCTTAATAATACGAGGCCTGTTCAGAAAGTAAGCTCCGATTGATTGCCAAATTGAAACCACAGTGAACATCAGAAATGTTTTACTTGTAACAATGAGCTACACCTTTCAGCTACTTCTCTACGTAGTCGCCGTTCTGACTTAGACTTTTGTCATAGCGTTGTACCAACTTTTCAATAGCCTCATCATAGAAGGCAGCCGCCAGTGCTTTCCGCCAATTCTCCACGCTGGCCTACACCTTGTTGTCTGTGTCAAAATGTTGTCTTCAAAGACAGCGGTTCATGTGACCAGAGATGAAACTCAGGGGGAGACAATTGCGGACTGTATTGTGGGTAATCTCACATTTCCATTTGAAAACGATGCAGGAGCATCTTCATTGCCCCTGCAGAATGCGGCTGAGAATTGTCTTGAAGAAGAAACAGCACGACAGTTATGTAATGTTAGCTGCATAGCTTCAGGCGAAATTTCTCACCAGGCCCTCGTACTTGGCGGCAGACACTATTTTCTAGACATCTTTACGCACTCACTGCGAGCTCAGAAATGAGAAGAGCGACGTGATGCTAACTGGGGTTATACTAGAGACACTACCCAACACATCTGTGCAAAGCTTTATCGGATTTTCATAGTCGTTTCCATTTCACGACCGATCGGAGCTTACTTTCTGAACGCCCCCCGTATGAATATTAATATATGTATTTGGGGAGAGAGAGAGAGAGATTGATTTTTGATTGAGTATACTTTAAGTCGTAACTGGTACCTAAATTTTGGCTGCTGCCTCCTTGAATTATCAGCTTCTGCACCAGTTGGTGGCGTATTATAATTTGGAGGAAGTCATTGTTCTTAAAGGTTCAGAATACGACTCTGTTGGTTACTTGGCCGTATTGCGGATAGCTTTGAGCCCAAGTTTTCGTAGCTTTTCATACCTAAGAGACCACTGTTGTAAGTAAATAAGATCAAACAGCAATCTGCTTTTCGTGAGAAAAGGAGATTGCTTGGCACACAAACTTCCTTCAAACTACACGTCCTACTACATCAAAATTGGTCAGTGGAGTTCAGCACCATACTATTGTACAAGAACATAATCCAACTAAATTCTGCCGATTGATAGACAGCGACGACAATGAAGTTCACCTCCTTTTCCAAAAACAAGATATTTCTTTTCTTCACTTCCAGAAAATTTGTATACATAAATGTTTGGGAACTCTTACACCTACTTTACTCGCTTTATCACTAAAATATCAATTTTAATTAAATGTAACAATACGTTCTGAGCGACGGCCTAGCAACACGCCCGCTTTCCACAAGATACAGGTTAACAGTCCTCTTTTTTTTAATATATCAATTGTCTTTTTTTAGAGTCCATGCTCAAAGATTCACAACTACTATCGTTGCGGGGATTGCACACTAAAGAGTTTCTTGCTGTCCAGCTGCGCTTCACTTCACTTCAAGTACTTTTTGAACCACACTTACATTTACGGTATATACATACATTACTGAGCTTATCAGAATAAAATCAGGCACAAATTAGTTTAAAAAAAAAAGCAGTGAGGCACACAGAACATTACAGAGTGTTTGGATCTGCGGAATACTGCGATAGCAAAAGGAATGGAAGATTTTTTTTTACTTGGAAAAGTATGTCTCGTCATAAGAATAGAGCCAGAGCCGTCAACAGGGGATATTTACGATACTTTGCTCATTGTCGAATGTCATCCAATTGAGATCACGATCGTATTATTTAATAGTAAGTACAGTGATAAAATATATATCTTCCCAAATTTCCTAGGGATTCTGTCTGACGGTGTGTGGTGCGTGGGGGCAGTGGCATGTGGGGGGAATGATTCACGTTTCCAGCTAACGGCAGGAGCTGTCCGAATGTAAAAACCGGTTGGGGTACAAAAATGTATCTGACTTGACCGTGTCGCCCTCTAGACGGCTGAATAGTGAACTAATACTCACTATGTGTTGGGCGCCCTATGTGATCGCTTGTTTTCTCCATGGAAATTTGAGATGATTCACTATGGATGTGTGTTTGCGATGGACCATTATTCCCTCCCATGTATATTGTCCGGTTGATTACTTCTGCACATTTCCGGCCTTTATTTGGTTGAGAGAGAACATCGCTTGTGGTGTGTGCATCTAGCAGGTGAAAGACGGGTGGAAGACACATTTGCTGGTTCTCTAGACATGGGAAGCACTTTAGTAGACTTCGTACATTTTGGGGATGAATTGGAATCTGTTGTATCACCAACATCGGTATTCGCGAGTGGAAACATCAGTTTGCTCTATTTTATCCGAGTTTTCATATAAAGATCTTCACACATGGGATACGTTTCTAGTTACTTAGTGGTTTACAGCACGTTGCACCCCGCTAAGGTTTTGGGTTTTTTAGAGAAATAATTTCCAATCTATATCTTTGGAATTATACTGTGTAAGCGATCGGTAGCATACTGCTACGAGCCTGACATCGAGAAGTATCGCGTGAATGATATGATATTCTGGCAAACCATGTGAAAATACATATGTTCTTGTAATCCCACAGTCTGGAGATTGGTGTAGAAAGCTAGCAAGAAAGCAGGTTGGGACAAGAAACAGTAATGCCTTTGCGCCAAGGGGAACTGACCCAACATTTGTACAACAGTTTGGAGAGTGACCCCAGTCCACTGAGAATACTATGGTCACGCGCTGAGCCAGTGTGTGTGTGGGGAGCAAATGACTTGTGACCGTCGGCTGCAGTGGATGACCTACCGACCTTGCGGGAAATATCTAGTGCTTGTCCTATCTGTCTTTGCAGTGTATGTACGTGTGTCTGGTAGTCGCTAGCTATATGGAGAATGCAGAAGTGATGATTCTGTATGGCGCGGGATACGAATTGCGTATTTACTGCATTGATACATTATGTGGTGACATATAGCCGGGTTGAAGATCAGTTTTGCGCTGAAATATTCAAGCTCCCATCGTCAGTGGCAGAGCAGTGTAATTGAGAGAGTGTGTTCCCGCATCTGACGATCTGTAGACCACTTTGGCAGGTTTTAACTTTCAGTGCAATATGGCGATCTGTACAAAATGGTTTTGCTGCTGAAACTCTCATCTGCAGAAAAAAGGTGGACAGTGTTCCCACACCAGCAGCATCAGTAATTTGGCAGGTAAATTCAGTAAGAGCCAATCAGAATGCACCATTCATTCACAAAACACCCTTTGTACTGGGACATAGGAGCCTCTGCAGACTGGTTCTAGCAATATGGTGCAGGGTATCTATGGAAAGTTCTGAGATTTTTCAAGTGTTCGAAGACAAGTTGAAGCAGACCATGCATCTCTGGTGGGATGCTGTCCCTCATCCGCCATTGTGGTATTGCAGCATAGCTGAACAGTCTGGGGCGCTGCAGTCATGGACTGTGCGGCTGGTCCTGGCGGAGGTTCGAGTCCTCCCTCGGGCATGGGTGTGTGTGGTTGTCCATAGGGTAATTTAGGTTAAGTAGTGTGTAAGCTTATGGACTGATGACCTTAGCAGTTAAGTCCCATAAGATTTCACACACATTTGAACATATTTTGAACATTGCAGCATATCCAGCTGCTGTAGGACACCGAAAACTCCAGCCATTTTTCACTTCTGTAGTACAGTGCTTCGAATTCTGTTTGTGTAACTGTTCTGATTTTCCCATCTCTGCTTAGACAGTGCTCTCTTTCCAAACAAAAAGAATGTTTCCGCAAGTGTGCACATACATAATGAAGGCTTTTAGCGGTGGGCATGTATGTCAATTCTGAGACGTATGTTGAAAGCAGGACGTCACGATTTTCAGGAAGAGTAGCACGTGAGGCCTCACTAGGACCATCAGGAAGAATGCAATCGGTGTTATCCTGGAATATTTTCGTAAACAGGTCCTGTTACAGTGAGAATTTCCATGCAGACAAGATGAGACATCACGAAAGCTGCTACAACAACATAAGTGACCATTAACTATTTCTGCAGTACTTTACGACTGAGAGGCAGACCTGGCTCTTATTTACATAGACATATAACGGCAGTATAACACTGGAAACCTTTCACCTGTGCCTCCAATGGTGAGTCACTATGCAAACATCTCTCGCTTGACACTGGACCCACAGCTCTGACAGCTAAGCGTCAGATGCAGTAAACACGTGTGGCTAGACGCGTCTCGCATGTGGGATGGGCTATCCCATTAGGATCGCTAGGAGGAATGCATCTGGTCATCATTCCGCCTTGGAACGCTCTAGGGAACAAAAATGGCTCAAATGGCACTGAGCACTATGGGACTTAACATCTGAGGTCATCAGACCCCTTGAACTTAGAACTACTTAAACCTAACTAACCTAAGGACATCACACACGTCCATGCCCGAGGCAGGATTCGAACCTGCGACCGTAGCAGCCGCGCGGTTCCAGACTGAAACGCTTAGAACCGCTCTGCCACTCCGGCCGACTCTAGGGAACAGTTTGGTGATATATCACGGTCGAAATTCTTAACAATGGTTTGAAAGCTGTTTTACGTGCAGTGAGTGTGTGTGCACTGCATTATTTTGGTTGTTTAAGTGTTGTGAGCATGTTTGCATTGTGTAATAAATGCATTATTTTTGATAATGTTACACGTTGTGAATGTGTCTGTGCCCCAGTGTACTGTATTATTTCAGTAATTTACGAGTAGTTTGTATGTCTGTGGGCTGTGCAATGCATTATTTCGACAGTTTACAATTAGTGAGCGTTATAGCTGAATATTATACAGGCATTGTTTTGACAATTTACGAGTTGTTTTCGCGTGTATACATCAGTGTACTGCATTTTTTCGGCAATCTATGTAAGAAAAATTCAACTACAATTTATGAGTAGTTTGCAGATCTGTAGGCTGTGCAATACCTTATTTCAACAGTTTACATCTAGGAAGTGTGTTTGTAGAGCATTATACATCCATTGTTTTGATAATTTACGAGTTGTTTTCGTGTCTATACATCAGCGTACTTCATTATTTCGACGATTTACGAGTAGTTTGCAGGTCTGCAGGCTGTGCAGTGTGGCCCCAGGCACGTCATAGCGAGTGTTTTGTTTCACTGTAATAAATAACCCACATGAAATCCGTCCCTAAATAAATTGTTCCAAAATAAATAAAGTATACTCCTTCCTCCCTCCCGCAGCTGGACACAGAGTCCTTTTCCCGCCCACCATTTTTCCCCAGACCACCATGGGATGAGGGTGCCCTCTGATGGCATTACTGTGTACTAGGTCAGTAGGACTCCTGACCTCATGGTGAACACACTGCGTATGACAACTCAAATGGTTTAAATAAACACTGCATGCAAAATAAATAATTATGTCCATACTATCCAGTAGCTGGGAACAGGCTGCGTCCTTTTTCCACCAATTCCAAGGAAGAGATGGTGGTTGGATGATTTAAGTTAGTGGAGGTAGCCCAAGTTACCTTTTATTCGTGCCAAAATATTCCTGCTATTTTCTTAGATTAGCGGAGATAGCCTAAGTGACCTTTTTTCCACGAAAATTTGAACTTCCCACCATTCTCACGGTGAGGGGAGATGGGAGGGGGCTAGGTTAGTGGAGGTAGCCCAGTTGACTTATTTTCCCACCAAAATTTGAACTTCCCACCGTGACGTCATTGTGATGTTGCCATATCCATCGCTGCCAACTTGGATCTTCCATCTTGAATAAATTTGGCAACAATGCAGATTGGAGTGACATGAACTTTGTCCCACTACTATGTACAAAAAACCAAAACTGAAATGCTGGGTATGTTAATTTCAGGCAGTCCACTCTCTCTTCAGTATTTGTAGTCGTTTGTAGAGATTTAAGCTCGATTTGTTCCAGACAGTCTAAAAGTGATTTTTTTCGTATATAATTTGCAAAGTTCCAATGTTCGTTTTCTGGTTCGTTGCTTGGTCTAAGATCAGAATCAACTAATGAGCATAACCATGAACAAAACAGGCATATTTAAAATGCTCTTTCAGAAGCGTCTGTACACCTGAACGATGTCCACTCATAACAGTTACTCCATCACAACCCTGAGAAATAGCTTTATCTCAGTCATTCATAATATGTAGTAAAGTTTCTTGGAACGATCCTGCTACCCTTTTGGTTTCAAGCTGACGAGGAGTGAGGAAAATCTATAACATTTCTTCGTGTTTACTCTGAAACAAAACATACCTGATAACATGACAAACTATGAAATTGTTGATGTACCAGTTGTGTTATATGCGATAACTGCTGCAGTGGCAGCAATTTCCTTTCTTACTCGGTCATAATAAACCCAGCATACAAGAAATTTTGAATATGTTTACATGTACGTTTGAAAACATTTGCTTATGAAAGGTGGTTGCTAAGTGCGGAATCAAATCCAGCAGTGAAATTTATGAGTGCGGAAAATTCCTGGATTTTATAAGTCACTGCATTCTAAAAATCCACAAAGTGCGACCTTAAAAGCACTACAGAATTTAATACAGTACAATATACAATTTTAGAGAGTATGTAACGATATTTGCGACTCAGATTGTTGTGTCTTTCAATTGATTGCCTATAAACACTGTCCAATTGTCTACTTGTGCTCTATCGTGTCTCTAGTTAGACCGCTCACTTTTTTTTTAATCCTATGTGATTAATGTCAGAGATCGTCAACAAAATCGTTTAACATCCAGCATTTTCTTTTGCAAACAACAAACGTGGAAACCGTACCCTTTGCTTGTCATATCAAAACTATGTATTCAGTCTACTTTTCCGAACATGTCTGAGCGTAAATTTCTTACAATTTCTTACTTTTATTTTTAGTTTACCTGCCTAACTTGATTTTCAGCGTCATTCTCCCCAAGTCCTTGGTATGGAGCTTATCTTAAAACGTATTATTCCCCCAATTGACTTCATACTGTAGGCAGTGCACACCTCAGGACTCATGTCTTCAGACTCACAATTGCATATCATGTTATATCGAATCCTCTCTCTCTCTCTCTCGTATGACCAACTGTAAAAACTGGTCACAGAATTCGCAACTTAACTGCAACAAACTAGGGATACTCCTGTCTGTCATTGCTGCCTAGATTCTTGTTATTTCAGTTTCAAAAATGTGACCACAGCCCACCGGCTGCAGGACTCAATGACACAAGAGATATAAGTTGCAGAAAAGTGCAGACATTACTTAGATTCAATATTTTCTGTTTATATGGCACATTGGCAGACCAACTTTGGAGGAAAAAGAACCTAATTTTGGCGAGGTTCAACAGCAGGAGGTGAAGCCAGAGCATTATTCTAATGCTCAGCATGAGAGAAACCTCCCGTCTATATTCTCTTCTCCATCCCTCGACGCGGAAATCAACGGTGGTATGTGATCTTCGGGGGCGCAGAACTGAATTTCGTACGGCGCAACGTACCGAATTTTTGTCTTAACAATTATTTTTCAGCACAACCTACCCTTCAACAGTCTTACAAGCTTCTCAGACTGTTTCTGTACACCCTGTATATTACTAAATGATTGCCTGTCACAGAGGCAGGAGAATAGATTACTTTCAGATAAAAATCTTTTCTTTGAGTCATCAGTCTTATGATAGGTTTGATGCGGCCCGTCAAGAATTCCTCTCCTGTGCCAACCTCTTCATCCCAGAGTAGCACTTGCAACCTACGTTCTCAATTATTGCCCGGATGTATTCCAATCTCTGTGTTCCTCTACAGTTTTTCCTTTCTACAGCTCCCTCTAGTATCATGGAAGTCATTCCCTGAAGTCTTAATAGATGTCCTATCATCCTGTCCCTTCTCCTTGTCAGTGTTTTCCAAATATTCCTTTCCTCGCCGATTCTGCGCAGAACCTCCGCATTCCTTACCCTATCAGTCTATCTAATTTTCAACATTCGTCTATAGCACCACTTCCCTAATTCTTCGATTCTCTTCTGTTCCGGCTTCCCCTACAGTACATGTTTCAAAAAGATTTCAAAATCTTTATGTAGTATAAAATTCTCCAGACGCGAATACTTCTGTAGGATTTCAGTGCTCCATTGCGCCAAAGGGCGAACTTCCTCTGATTCGAGAGTAGTTTTGTCAATCGATCCAACTAAAACACATTAGAAAAATTACGTTATTAAGTAAAATCAGTAAGTGGACCGAAATTGTCTACTCAGTCACTCAGTAATCATAGCGGCACGGAAACGAAGATGACGAAGAGAACGCCGAAATGCTGAATTCGGTTTTCCGAAATTGGTAACAGCGGATTATCGCAGTAAAGTTTCTACTTTCAGTCATCACACTAATGCCGAAATGGCAAATACTGAGATAAACGATCGTGTAATAGAAAATCAGGTTGATGCCGCGTTCCTCAACTTCAGGGAGGCATCCAGTACAGTTCCGCATTGTCACTTAGTGAAAAAAAAAAAACAAAAAAAAACGAGCTTACTGTGTACCACAACAGCTTTGTGATCGGATTCAGGACTTTCTCATAGAAAGAACTCCTCATGTCGTTCTTAACGGTAATTTTGGGGGTATCTCAATGAAGAATTACAGGGCCGTTACTTTTTACAATAAGCTCCATATATTATCTAGTGGATAACTTGGAAGCTTCGCCAGGCTATGCGCTGACAGTGCTTCTGTCTAGAGCTAAGTTGCAACGGAAAAGATTGTAGCGAAATGGTGGAAAACTTGTAGCAGATCAGTGTTTCGTGCAGCAACTTTAAGCTGATCCTGAATGTAAATAAATGAAACGTGTAGGCGAAGTGGTGCACAATTGTTCGATTACACTGTTGACAAGTCACAGGAAACAGTCACTACCATAAAACACCATGTGTAACTATATGCAACAACCTAAAGTGGAATTACCACATTAAAGTGATGCCAGGCTGACAGTAATAGGGAGAATATTAAGCAAATATAATTCATACACAGAAGAAATGGCTTAATATACATTTTCGTCGGATTTTTGAGTATGACACATCAGTCTGGGACCCATACCGGGTTGGGTTAAGATAGAGAAACGAATAGCGGCTTGTTTCGTCACAAAGTCCTTTGATAACCTCGGCAGCGTTAGGTCGTCCTCACACAGAACGTGAAAGCGTTCGTGGACTAGGGGCTGGTCGAGTTTTGTGACCTCTCACCACGGAATTCCATGTTCCAGAGTATTTCGAAACGTGAAAGACTGAATAACGGAAGTCAGATATTTGCTTCATGGAGACGAATGTGTCCAGTGAGATGCAAGATCGCTTTCTACGTTAGAAGCAAAACATAGGAGCCACAATATTGGGTTGTGTTGTTTGCAGTTAATGGCTATATTTGATGAGTGTTTGTATTGTAAGTGAAGTGTTATGAACGTATACTGTTTCAGAGCACCAGTACATTGAGGATCTCTCGAAAACACGTCGTTTTTGGTACGATTTGATGAAATTAAACGACAGGAAACGATATCTCGGTGGTTAAAATATTTTCGTATTTGGTTGTTTTCATGTTGTAACTTGTGTGTTATAAAAATATGCCGTTTCGTGCCAAAGGCGCATTGAAGATTCATAAAAAAAAGCGTCGTTCTTTATCTGGTTTGCTATAAATATTCATAACAAAAGTTCATTGTCACGTAATGTATAAACATTTAGTGTGAAGTAAATTGTTGTCGGTTCGCAATATGTGTTTTCAAATTTTTCAACTTACCGTTTTGTAACAGGTACTCGGACTTTATATTAATTTAAGTATGCTGTGTATGATTTGATGTAACGTGATTCAATTTTCTAAACATACCAGGCAACAGAGACCAATGAACTGCAACACTGCTTTCTCCATCACTGTCTGATTCGATAGCAGTTCGGTATTTATTTATTTATTCATCCAGAAAGCGTTTCAGAATGTGGGATTCCTTCATAAATAATTTGTATGTTTGTAGGCACAAACCTGTGCACACTGAAATGAAATTGTAATTTTTATTTTTTTAAAGACGTGTATCTGACTATAATAGAATTCTGATTGAGAACAAAAAGAAACGGAAATTATTTACTCTTCATATAAATCATAAACAAATCAATTCTCTGACTGTGAGTTCTAAAATATTATTTAACAACTCCTAACAACTGTTCTGCAATGCTCCTTTATGCAATGAACTCCTCCTCTTGCCGCTGCAACTGCGTGATCAGCAACATGCTAAAAATATTTCTAAAGCAATACTGCGATCCAAGCAGAGTGCAATGCATGGTCATAATAAGTGCAATAACTACTGCCATATTTTTTATGCATAGATAGAGAAATTGAATGATCAGGAGAGGTTTGGTCAACTAGCCTTGAACAGTGTAAAAAAATTAAAGAAACCAGTAAAGACTTTCATTTACTATATTCGCAAAACAGATTATTTAAACACTGACAAACTGTACACAGACCTTAATTATTCCACGATGTTTATACTCAGTAAACACATCTCTGGTCGCAACAAACAGACGAATATTACTCTCAATGTATGCATGCACAAATCTGACAAAATCCTTCCAGTGCGCAAGCAAGCAACAGCTACGTGCATCAAAAAGGCAAAAACCCTCAGTTAATACCAACGTCTCCTCTGACGCTACAAGTACAATCACTGCAGGCTGCGACCTCTCATGTCGCGAGGCTTCTTTCCGCCGCAGACTACTTCCGATTCCTCTCAACAACTGTTCGCTCGCTACTACTCGCGATAATATCTGACTCATAGTTTGAGTACGCACGCCACAGCAGAATCATTGGTCAACTTTTCAAAGAAGTATTAACGTCCAACTTTCAATATGCATGCGTGTATGCACACTTGAATGGATACATGCATGCGCGCGCGCGCGCGCGCACACACACATACACACACACACACACACACACACACACACACACACAAGCGCTCGCGCGGACATGCAGACAGACAAACGTATGTGCACTTGCACACTTGAAGTACAGAAAATTTAACGTTACTATCGCAGTAAATTAATGGTTTTTCAGTTTGTCTACAGCAGTGGTTCCCAACAGGTTGTCAACGGACCCCCCAGGGGTCCGCGAGCTATGCCAGAGGGGTCCGCAAGATGCATGGGCAGAGCTTTAGCAAACCCAAACTTCTGCGTGTAGCGTCTTCCTAGAGCCAACTGACACTACCACATTCTAGCGCAAAACTAGAATGAGATAATAAATGTTGTTCTACCAAGAACCGACGGAAGATTCTGTTAACAGAATTAGATAGATGCATATAGTTCTGCTGTATGCCGTTAGACTACGCGCGCTGCCTCTTTGCAGCTGACAACTGACAGTCACTTTACACAGAAACTCGCATTTCAGACGACAATCGGCCATTGTTAATTTATTTCCAGCGCTTTCACAGACCTTATTGTTTACATATTCAATATTCTGTATTAAAACAGTAGTGTTTGTAAAACGTTGTTTTTTGGGGAAGCTACAGTTCGCGTAGTTAAAAATGGACCGTTGGTTAAAAAGTGGTTCGTTAAAACGAGAAAGGCCTACAGATGAAGAGAAAGATAACGCATTTGTTATACTAAACACCCAGATTTGAAACCACGATTTTGAGCAATAATCAAAAATTTAACAATAACAATGGTGGCTAAATTAAAAAAGTTTTAGGCTCAATATTTTTTCAATAATGAATATTCAGTGTTTTTTCTAAGTATCAAAAATAGAAAACTTATCAAAAGACTCTTAATTTGGCTTTTTTAGGTACTTGATACTGTGATATGACAAGGTACCAATCATGCTCGATGAGGGGGTCCTCGAGAAAATTTTTTTGGGAACCCCTGGTCTACAGGATAACTTGCATTACTTGAAGCAAGAGATTTTGTAGTTTCTTTTTCAAGTCTTGTATGTCACATATTCCAAAATTTCTGCTACTTTCTGAGAAAGTAGAGCAAATATGGAGGTAAACCTGCACAGCGAGATTTTGTTAAGGCGACCGTAGTAGGAAAAACGGTCTGAGACAAGACATGCAGCCGCGCTGGGTAGCCGCGCGATCGTGGGGCGCCTTGAAACGGTTCGCACGGCTACCCCTGTCGGAGGTTCGAGGCCCCCCTCGGGCATGGGTGTGTGTGTGTTGTCCTTAGCGTAAGTTAATTTAAGTTAGATTAAGTAGTGTGTACGTCTAGGGACCGATGACCTCAGCGGTTTGGTCCCATAGGAACTTGCCACCAACAAGATATCCACTAACTTGTGTCACGTCAGCCATCGCGATGGGGACCATTAAAAAATGCGTTCTGTAAACGTATGTAATGTTACGATCGATGTATCACAAGACAGGCTCAAACATTGTTTCCTATGAAGAAGAAGAAAAAAAAGAGCTATGCTCAACGAATGTGTTTTATAAGGTTGCTGACCAACTTTGTACCAGTGACTCCTTTACTGCTGTAACACATTTTTTAAAAAAATCGTTATAGATCTTAATTGTCTTCTTTTTTAAGTAAGTATCGATATATTTCATCCTACCATTACCGAATAATCCATTAAAACTATAGTCTTCCACAAAGTGTACACATCCAGCTAAAAATACAAGATTTATTCGAATTTTAGGACTCAGAAAAGAAGTCACGATCAATTCCATCGGAGCCAGTATTACTTATCTCCAGTAGACAAATTGCAGAACGATCTCAGGTAAACCGCTTCGGTAATTTTAATAGGTTTACTCGACAAACAATGTCTCCTGTATGTATCAGAAAGGCATAATTTATTCTACATCACAACCAGTCAGACCCTCTAGAGCAGACGCGTAGTTGTTCTTTGCATTCTCAGATTTACTCTCACTAGAATTTTCCATACCGATTTTCTTACGACAAATGGGCAGTCAGACGGATGTGCAACATAGAATACGACAAAGATATTGACCATAATACTACTGTTGGCACGCAGTTCGGTATTCTGTGTAACCCTGTATCAGTACAGTTTGGTGGGAGTGGATGTGCTTCTCCCCAGTCATTTTTGTTGTTGTTGTGGTCTTCAGCCAGAGACTGGTTTGATGCATCTCTCTATGCTACCGTATACTGTGCAAGCTTCATCATCTCGAAGTACCTACTGCAACCTACAGCCTTCTGAATCTGCTTAATGTATTCATCTCTTGGTCTCTGTCTACGATTTTTAATCTCCACGCTGCCCTCCAATACTAAATTGGTGATCCCTTGATGCCTCAGAACATGTCCTACCAAACGATCCCTTCTTCTAGTCAAGTTGTGCCACAAATTCCTCCTCTCCCCAATTCTATTCAGTACCTCCTCATTAGTTACGTGATTTGTCCATCTAATCTTCATCATTCTTCTGTAGCACAACATTTCGAAAGCTTCTATTCTCTTCTTTCCTAAACTATTTATCGTCCATGTTTCGCTTCTATACATGGCTACACTCCATAAAAATACTTTCAGAAAAGACTTCCTGACGCTTAGATCTATACTCGGTGTTAACAAATTTCTCTTCTTCAGAAACGCTTTCCTTGCCAATTCCAGGCTACATTTTATATCCTCTCTACTTTGACCATCATCAGTTACTTCGCTCCCCAAATAGCAAACCTCATCTACAACTTTAAGTGTCTAATCCCTCAGCATCACTTGACTGAATTCTACTACATTCCATTATCCTCGTTTTGCTTTTGTTGATGTTAATCTTATGTCCTGCTTTCAAGACACTGTCCATTCCGTTCAACTGCTCTTCCAGGTCCTTTGCTGTCTCCGACAGAATTACAATGTCATCGGCAAACCTCAAAGTATTAATTTCTTCTCCGTGGATTTTAATTCCTACTCAAATTTTTTCTTTTTTTTTTCTTTATTGCTTCCGCAATAGATACATTGAATAACATCGGAGATAGGCTACAACCCTGTCTCACTCCCTTTCCTACCACTGCTTCCCTTTTATGCTCCTCGACTCTTATGGTTTCTGTACAAATTGTAAATAGCCTTTCGTTCCCTGTATTTGATCCCTCGCACCTTCAGAATTTGAAAGAGAATATTCTAGTAAACGTTCTCAAAAGCTTTCTCTAAGTCTACAAATGCTAGAAACGTAGGTTTGCCTTTCCTTCACCTACCTTCTAAGATAAGACGTAGGGTCAAAATTTCCTCACGTGTTCCTATATTTCTACGGAATCCAAACTGATCTTCCCCGATGTCGGCTTCTACCAGTTTTTCCATTCGTCTGTAAAGAAATCGTGTTAGTATTTTGCAGCCGTGACTTATTAAACTGATAGTTCGGTAAATTTCACACCTGTCAGCACCTGCTTTTTTTGCGATTGGAATTACTGTATTATATTCTTCTTGAAGTCTGCGGGTATTTCGCCTGTCTCATACATCTTGCTCACCAGACGGTAGAGATTTGTCAGGGCTGGCTCTCCCAAGGCTACCAGTAGTTCTAATGGAATGTTGTCTACTCCCGAGGCCTTGTTTCGACTCAGTTCTTTCAGTGCTCTGTCAAACTTGTCACGCATTATCATATCTCCCATTTCATCTTCATCTACTTTCTCTTCCATTTCCTTAATATCGCCCTACATTACATCGCCCTTGTATAGACCCTCTATGTACTCCTTCCACATTTCTGCATTCCCTTCTTTGCTTAGAACTGGTTTTCCGTCTGAACTCTTGACGTTCGTACAAGTGGTTCCCTTTTCTCCAATTATCTCTCTAATTTTCCTGTAGGCAGTACCTATCTTACTCCCAGTGATAGATGATCCGACATCCTTACATTTGTCCTCCAGCCATCCCTGCTTAGCATTCCTGTCGATCTCATTTTTGAGACCTTTGTATTCCTTTCTGTCTACTTCATTTACTGCATTTTTATATTTTCTCCTTTCATCAATTAAACTCAATATCTCTTCTGTTATCCAAGGATATCTACTACCCCTCGTATTTTTACCTACTTGATCCTCTGCTGCCTTCACTATTTCATCTCTCAAAGCTACCCATTCTTCTTCTACTGTATTTCTTTTCCCCGTCCGTGTCAGTCGTTCCTAATGCTCTCTACGAAAGTCTCTACAATATCTGGTTCTTTCAGTTTATCTAGGTTCCATCTCCTTAAATTTTTACCTATTTGCAGTTTCTTCAGTTTTAGTCTACAATTCATAACCAATAAATTGTGGTTAGGGTCCATATCTGCCCCTGGAAATGTCTCACAATTTAAAACCTGGTTCCTAAATCTCTGTCTTACCATTATATAATCTATCTGATACCTTCTAGTATCTCCAGGATTCTTCCATGTATACAACCTTATTTTATGATTCTTGAACCAAGTGTTAGCTATGATTAAGTTATGCTCTGTGCAAAATTCTACCAGACGGCTTCCTCTTTCATTTCTTAACCCCAATCCATATTCACCTACTATGTTTCCCTCTCTCCCTTTTCCTACTATCGAATTCCAGTCACCCATGACTATTAAATTTCACTACCTGAATAATTTCTTTTATCTCATCATATATTTCATCAATTTCTTCGTCATCTGCAGGGCTAGTTGGCATATAAACTTGTACTACTGTAGTAGGCATGGGCTTCGTGTCTATCTTGGCCACAATAATGCGTTCACTATGCTGTTTGTAGGAGCTTACCCACGCTCCTATTTTTTTATTCATTATTAAACCTACTCTTACATTACCCCTATTTGATTTTGCATTTATAGCCCTGTATTCACCTGACGAAAAGTCTTGTTCCTCCTGCCACCGAACTTCACTAATTCCCACTATATCTAACTTTAAACTATCCAATTCCCTTTTTATAATTTTCTAACCTACCTGTCCGATTAAGGGATCTGACATTCAACGCTCCCCCAGTCATATCTACTTTAATTCTCCGTATGGTAAATGGGTTGATCCTATGTCAGTCTGTTTGTCTTAGCAATTTTGTACGTCTGTCGGTTCGCTGTTGTGTTGGTCAACAGCTGGAATGGACATTTCGACGTTAAATAATTAAAACTATAGAGATACAGTTCTACAACCGATTATTTGACCTGACTGCCAGTAATACATGTGACCCTTTACTCGCCACCCACGGATCTGTCTTGTCCGCAGCTTGTGGTCTAGAGGCTAGCGTTGCTGCCTCTGGATCACGGGATCCCGGGTTCGATTCCCGGCCAGGGTGGGGATTTTCTCTGCCAGGAGACTGGATGTGTGTGTTGTCCTCATCATTTCATCATCATCATCATTCGTAACATTGGCAAAACTGGACTGTGTAAAAACTGCGAGTTCGTACGGGCGCCGATGACCGTGCAGTTGAGCACCCCACATACCAAACATCATCATCGATCTGTCTTAGTATATGCCATTTCCCTCTCTCATGTGTCATCTTTTGTATGTGTATGGTAGACACAGAATGACAATTATTGTGCAGATGAGTGAAAACAACATCTGGGTAGAGAGGGAAGAACTTCTGGTCATACGGGGTCATTACGCTTTCAAGCACCTTGTATGCATCTGCTTGACTCATTACCTCATTTAGACGGATATACAAGCACTAGTCAGAATTACTCCCACTATATTCCCCTCTCCCCCCTCATATTCTCAACACACCTATAAACCTCTCTGGGAAAGATGATGCTTTTGACTGTTTTTAGATGCCTTAAATAACAACCAGGTATCCCAGTCTTGATTCAATAGCGTGTACCAAACTCCCTACCGTTACATGTCTGACGAACGGACGATCATTCCGTCCCTTCCGCATTGAGAGAGGTGCAAAATGTGTTTCTACAGCATACTAATTTACTTACGAGGAATATCCAGCTGTGCTTCCAAAAATAAAGAAATCTGGTTACAAGCAATAATTTTTCAAATATTTTTACATCAATTGGATTATGACAGGAGGATCTCGCAGGCGGAGAGATAGAGCTGTCGACAACCCGAACAGTGATGGACATTACCTACCACTCTCAGCAGTGATGAGATATGGACTAGTAGGTGGGGTGCGATTATGGCGTCCCTAATGATTCAGTTACGACAGCAGCTGTGACCTGCCACATAGATCTGGTATTGTGGTCAGTATTGTTTGTGGGTGCTGGTCCCAGTTTTGCGATATCCTTATCTGACGGTATGGTGGGGAATAATGTCCTGGATTGAGAGAATATGTTTCTCACGCTTTAATATAGCATTGTTGAGTAATACTTACATCGTCGTTGTTGGAATCAGTGGTGGGAATCTCCGTGTAATAGATAATTAAAACTATATGCAGACAGAACATAATTAATAAGTTTTTCTCGGCCTTGAGCCTCAGGACAACTTAAGGCAATTTTCGAGTATTCTTACTACCTCCAGTAGGCAAACTGCAGCTGTTATGCAAGTTTTCCATTAGTTGACACCACATTGATGTAATTGGCACAGAGTACAGTGGAACACATTGTAGATATTGTTTTTTGTAGTTCAAAAGCACTTAAATAGTCTTACACTGGGTCAAGCACATGAACCATTCTGTAATTGTGTACTGTAGCCTCCAACTTGGTAATAGCATGTTCTTTAACCCAGGAGGAAGTAAAAGCACATTTCTCCTCTTGGTCACATGTCTGGACACTGTAAAAACTACAAGGTGGTTATCGATAACTTTGTTCACGCCAAGGCTTGTGAGAAATTTATTATATATCTTTATAAACAGGAAGTCATCCTCTTTAAGCAGTCTATTCCAACTATCTTAGCGTCGCCCACAATCACAACACTTTTTCCCTGGCAGTCACCTTCCATGCAGAAGTTGTAGTCTAATTTTACATAATCGTGTACTGTATACAGGATGACTACGCCCCCTACTCATTACAACTCCTCTCGACCGATTACCACATCTTTATAGTTTAAGTACATCTGTGACTCCATGTCTATCACTTCCTCTGTATAAGTAACAACAGAATCCATTTTTTTTCCGAGGATCTGCCACAAGCTCTCTCTCTCTCTCTCTCTCTCTCTCTCTCTCACACACACACACACACACACACACACACTCAAACTTTAGCACAGGTCTCAATCAATTAGCAGACAGATTGTGCAGTGATTCTAACAGTCCACTCATCCTCATAAATATGGTGCTGACTCCACTGTTATCAGGTCTGTGCAACTCGCATTTCTAGCGATGATTGTGCTTGTGTTGTTTGCATTTTTGAATCACGTTGGTGATTAATCTTTGCAGGATACGCTTGTCGGTATACGGTGGCCGGTCTCTAAGGTCGCCTTTTACAGTACTGTGGCCTCTGCGAGTCTATGACTATGTATATAGGTTCAAATGGTTCTGAGCACTATGGGATTTAACATCTCAGGTCATCAGTCCCCTAGAACTTAGAACTACTTAAACCTAACTAACCTAAGGACATCACACACATCCATGCCCGAGGCAGGATTCGAACCTGCGACCGTAGTGGTCGCGCGGCTCCGGACTGAAGCGCCTAGAACCGCTCGGCCATATGTATATAGGAAGAGTTATTTTTTCTCCACTGTGACCCTTTCTCTGTCTCGTTTGCATTTGGCGAAGTCGCATATGATTATTTCCGCATCTGTTTACTAATACACTCCTCGAAATGGAAAAAAGAACACATTGACACCGGTGTGTCAGACCCACCATACTTGCTCCGGACACTGCGGGAGGGCTGTACAAGCAATGATAACACGCACGGCACAGCGGACACACCAGGACCCGCGGTGTTGGCCGTCGAATGGCGCTAGCTGCGCAGCATTTGTGCACCGCCGCCGTCAGTGTCAGCCAGTTTGCCGTGGCATACGGAGCTCCATCGCAGTCTTTAACACTGGTAGCATGCCGCGACAGCGTGGACGTGAACCGTATGTGCAGTTGACGGACTTTGAACGAGGGCGTATAGTGGGCATGCGGGAGGCCGGGTGGACGTACCGCCGAATTGCTCAACACGTGGGGCGTGAGGTCTCCACAGTACATCGATGTTGTCGCCAGTGGTCGGCGGAAGGTGCACGTGCCCGTCGACCTGGGACCGGACCGCAGCGACGCACGGATGCACGCCAAGACCGTAGGATCCTACGCAGTGCCGTAGAGGACCGCACCGCCACTTCCCAGCAAATTAGGGACACTGTTGCTCCTGGGGTATCGGCGAGGACCATTCGCAACCGTCTCCATGAAGCTGGGCTACGGTCCCGCACACCGTTAGGCCGTCTTCCGCTCACGCCCCAACATCGTGCATCCCGCTTCTGCCTTGGTGCCAATGATGGTCGTATGCGTGTTTGGCGCCGTGCAGGTGAGCGCCACAATCAGGACTGCATACGACCGAGGCACACAGGGCCAACACCCGGCATCATGGTGTGGGGAGCGATCTCCTACACTGGCCGTACACCACTGGTGATCGTCGAGGGGACACTGAATAGTGCACGGTACATCCAAACCGTCATCGAACCCATCGTTCTACCATTCCTAGACCGGCAAGGGAACTTGCTGTTCCAACAGGAAAATGCACGTCCGCATGTATCCCGTGCCACCCAACGTGCTCTAGAAGGTGTAACTCAACTACCCTGGCCAGCAAGATCTCCGGATCTGTCGCCCATTGAGCATGTTTGGGACTGGATGAAGCGTCGTCTCACGCGGTCTGCACGTCCAGCACGAACGCTGGTCCAACTGAGGCGCCAGGTGGAAATGGCATGGCAAGCCGTTCCACAAGACTACATCCAGCATCTCTACGATCGTCTCCATGGGAGAATAGCAGCCTGTATTGCTGCGAAAGGTGGATATACACTGTACTAGTGCCGACATTGTGCATGCTCTGTTGCCTGTGTCTATGTGCCTGTGGTTCTGTCAGTGTGATCATGTGATGTATCTGACCCCAGGAATGTGTCAATAAAGTTTCCCCTTCCTGGGACAATGAATTCACGGTGTTCTTATTTCAATTTCCAGGAGTGTATTTTAAAGACGTGGTATATTAATACTGCGAGAGTTACATGTATGGCAGATATATCCCACTGTAGAATTAGGATTGTTCTCCCCCCCCCCCCATATTTTGTTCACGTGTAGTGGGTGGGTACACTTGTTGCGCCAGTCCTGGTCACATTTGAGAGGTACTCGTGACTAATGCACAGATAAGTTTCCAGTAGCAAATAGGCCTACAGCTATGTGTTAGCTGCCCAGCGTGAGTCTTTAGAATTATGTGGATCAATCGAAATCATGTACCATATTCGGATTTTCCCGTGGTTAATATATGAGGCTTATAGTAATGTCGCTTATACTTGTAGGTTTCAATTTATCACGAGTCTTCATTCCACTTGGGAGGCTCCCGGAGTGAAAAAAGGAGTTGGAGGGAGAAGGGGTGATGTGTTTCTGATTGGTCCAGGGAGAAAGGGCATTGGGGAGTGACGTGCTTGGCGCTTAAACTCTTAGCAACGTTTATCCACAAAGGAGTCCACAAATTTCCTCTGGCGATCAAGTAGGTGTCTGCGAGTTATACTGGTTTGTCTAGGTGTTCCATAGAGAAATTACGGGCGGGGAGGATAGTGATTGGCGCTTAAAGTGTTAGCAGTGTTTATCTGCAAAGGCGTCGACATGCTATACAATAGGATTTTACTGTGGTGGAACGCTCATTCCTCGGACAAATGAGCCAGCTGCTGTCCCGCCCGGAGAGATGGTGTGGCGTAGTGCTAGACAGACGTGTATATCCCTCCCATCCGCGACCTGTTGGCCACGATCGTACAAAGAGTTCCATACTGTATCGGCATTATCCGGAGAATGCAGGAGAGTAGTTCTTCGTAATCTAGGCGTGTACAGTCTTTGATATTTCCACCTACGTCTTGGGATCTGTTCGACGTTGTTAACATGGGCGGGAGATCTCTCGTCCAGAACTGATACATCAGTAATGTTAAGCACCAACTGCAACTTTCTCAGCAACTGCTGGGCCTGTACCCGCAATCATCGGCGTTCACTGCTGCATACCCACACGTAGAAGTCTAAGGGGCGGTGATCTATTCTCCAGCAGACGACATAATTTTCGCTGGAGTTAGTGCAGATACTGGACGACTCTGTCTAGATGTGTGTTACGGATAAAATATCTTTGGTTGGAGGCGTTAGAATTTTACTATGACGTCACATAATCTAGTAAAATAGTGTGATATTTCTTATACAGTATCTTTGGATTGTAGAATTCTCTATTCCGTTACTACACTCCTGGAAATTGAAATAAGAACACCGTGAATTCATTGTCCCAGGAAGGGGAAACTTTATTGACACATTCCTGGGGTCAGATACATCACATGATCACACTGACAGAACCACAGGCACATAGACACAGGCAACAGAGCATGCACAATGTCGGCACTAGTACAGTGTATATCCACCTTTCGCAGCAATGCAGGCTGCTATTCTCCCATGGAGACGATCGTAGAGATGCTGGATGTAGTCCTGTGGAACGGCTTGCCATGCCATTTCCACCTGGCGCCTCAGTTGGACCAGCGTTCGTGCTGGACGTGCAGACCGCGTGAGACGACGCTTCATCCAGTCCCAAACATGCACAATGGGGGACAGATCCGGAGATCTTGCTGGCCAGGGTAGTTGACTTACACCTTCTAGAGCACATTGGGTGGCACGGGATACATGCGGACGTGCATTGTCCTGTTGGAACAGCAGGTTCCCTTGCCGGTCTAGGAATGGTAGAACGATGTCGCGACACCACTGGAGGCGGGCTGCACGATGTTGGGGCGTGAGCGGAAGACGGCCTAACGGTGTGCGGGACCGTAGCCCAGCTTCATGGAGACGGTTGCGAATGGTCCTCGCCGATACCCCAGGAGCAACAGTGTCCCTAATTTGCTGGGAAGTGGCGGTGCAGTCCCCTACGGCACTGCGTAGGATCCTACGGTCTTGGCGTGCATCCGTGCGTCGCTGCGGTCCGGTCCCAGGTCGACGGGCACGTGCACCTTCCGCCGACCACTGGCGACAACATCGATGTACTGTGGAGACCTCACACCCCACGTGTTGAGCAATTCGGCGGTACGTCCGCCCGGCCTCCCGCATGCCCACTATACGCCCTCGCTCTAAGTCCGTCAACTGCACATACGGTTCACGTCCACGCTGTCGCGGCATGCTACCAGTGTTAAAGACTGCGATGGAGCTCCGTATGCCACGGCAAACTGGCTGACACTGACGGCGGCGGTGCACAAATGCTGCGCAGCTAGCGCCATTCGACGGCCAACACCGCGGTTCCTGGTATGTCCGCTGTGCCGTGCGTGTGATCATTGCTTGTACAGCCCTCTCGCAGTGTCCGGAGCAAGTATGGTGGGTCTGACACACCGGTGTCAATGTGTTCTTTTTTCCATTTCCAGGAGTGTATTTCTACCAACGTGTTCGTTTCTAATACTGTGACATCACACGCTAGTAATGGAATGGTGGCTTAGCAACGATACATAAATTGGGACATAGCTGACATCATGACGTAGATAGACGCAATGCGACGTCGTGATGCGACGCGACTCTGTGACGCGACGTCGTAACACCACACGACGCGATGTTGACACATATCTCGCATAAATGGGTACAATGTACAAAATCGTGGAAAATATGTGAAACTGAGAGTACTTACCCATTATCCGCCTGGGTATTGGGCTGCTGGTGCCTCTAAATATTAAACAAACAGACCTCAAGTCTCGTAATTTGTTATAAACATACAGACTATGTTACCCAGCTCCAGAGTTTCCCAGTTATAAAAGATGCAGTTGGGAGGTGTGCCTCAGTATCAGCGATACCTAATTCTGCATTGTGATTGCCTGAGAGCATCACGACATTGTAACCAGTCTTGTATAATTGCACGAAATACATAAATTTGTGGAAAACCTGGTAAAAATATGTAAAATTTAGGAACGTACGAAAAATACATAAAACTAAGAGTACTTACAGAAAGCTATCTGGGTATAGCGTCTGCTGGTGCCTCGAAACATTAAACAAATAGACCTGGAGTGACATAGTTTGTTATGAACAAATAGACACAACCTCTCCCTACGCTTTGGAGTGCCTATAGTTGTAAAATAGGAAAACTGTGAAAAATACGTAAAATTGAGGAAAATACGTAAGAATATGTGAAACTTATAATACTTACATTTCTGTCTAGGTGAGGTCTCTGCTGGTGCCACATAATGTTGTTATTAACAATTAGACCCAGAGCGACGTAGTTTGTTACAAACAAATAGACACAACCTCTCCCTGTGTTTCAGACTGCCTCCTGTTATAAAACAAAACAAAAAAATGCGGAAAATGGAAATGAGCGTTTGGCGTCATTTGCCGGGAGGCCCCTTGCGGGGCAGGTCCGGCCGCCTTGGTGCACGTCTTATTACATTCGTCGCCACAATGAGCGACCTGCGCGCCGGATGGGGATGAAATGATGATGAAGACAGCACAACACCCAGTCACTGATCGGAGAAAATCCCCGACCCAGCCGTGAATCAAACCCGGGACCGTAGGACGGCAATCCGTCACACTGACCACTCAGCTATCGGGGCGGACACGGAAAATACATGAAACTGGGGAAACTACGACAAACGGAAAAATACATAACAATGAGGGTACTTACATATCTGTCTGGTTATGGTCTCTGCTGGTGTAACGTAATGTTGGTATTAACAAACAGAACTCAAGTGACATGACCTAACGTTATACTTTTATTAACAAATAGATGCTGTCCAGCTCCTGAGTAACCCCTCCCACACAAGTGTCCCAGTTATAGAAGATGAATGTGGGGAGGGGGTGCTTCACCCTCATTGGTCCAGGGGGAGTGGTGAGGGAGAGGGAGTTGGCGCCACTCTCGTGTCACATGAGTGTTCTGTCTGCCATACCTGCAAGGTTAATACATATATGTTTCGGAACCTTCTGCTCACAATATCTATATTGGAAATAGAAAAATTAGCAAAGAGGGTGGCTCCATATCGCTGCATATATTGTGACCTGGTCGTCGGACTCTGTGACAGGCTTTAGCTGAACTAAGACGAGTTAGCTGCGTGCTTGAACAGTCGTTCGGCACGAAGTTTATAAATCGACAGTTCATTATATAATTCGATCCAAGTTACGTTCAGTTTAGACTATAAAGGATTACACTCTATCTAAATGTGGTGATCTCGGCATTGTGTGCCTAGCATCAGAAACGCCATTTGTAGAGTTTTAAACTAGTACACTTAACAAACATTCGTTTGCAAAAGTGGTAAACTTACAGTTCTATATATAAATTCCGATAAGAATATGGATAGGAAGAGCCCTGCAGCGTTTATGATTTCACACAATGAAACACAATGTTTTCGTGCTGAGGAGTCATTTTTGAGAATGCCGTTGTATGAATAACAGCAGTTAGACAGTTACTGGTTGCATTAATGAAAACCTCAATATTTATTACGAAAATTTGAAAATTCATTTAAAAGCATTATTAAGTGTGATTCAATACCTAGAACAATTATAAACTGCAAAACTGGAATCCGAAAACCGTTTCTGAAGTCATGGCACTGTGGCCATTTCACGAATTATTTCCTTAGAATACTTAAACGTCCTTTGGTGCATATTTTAGAGTATGATTTTGTAGTGCTTGCAGCATCATCAAGCTCCATTCCCCTGTGTTTGGCCCACACAACACCAACATATTCCATTATGAGCAGCACAATCGTCTTTTATCTAGCGTGACCCCAAGGTGGCAAACAGAGAAAACATGGGTTTAAGAGGGAGCGAATGTCTCTCAGATTCTTTAAGCTTTTTCTGTAACCTGCAGGACGTGTAGGCGAAACATCAGTCTCCTATCCAGTGTGACTCCAAGATACTTAGCCGCGGAGGACCATTCGATGGCTTCACGCCACAGCAAAATTTATAGTGGGTATTTGGGAACCATCTTCTAAGTTACTTGATACCCTAAGTTTACGAGACATTGTATGAGAGTTCCCATTTCCGTTTCCACATGGCGAAGTTGTCGTTTGCCTGTTGTAGTCTTCAGCATGTCATGTCGACATTCGTGTTACTATAACAGTATTATGAGCAAGTAGAATGAGCTACACACCTTTGGCCTGAGACAAGTCTACCGCTAGATTGTGGATTGCGTACAACAGCAGGCCGAGAACAGAGCCTAGGGAATGATTGTGTGGATGAGACCACAGGCGGACATGCCGTTGTCAGATTGTCGGCGCTTACATGGAAGATTCTGCCTTGTAGATAACTCTGTAGGAGCCTGATGTATGACATGGGGACCCTTACACAAATATGTTGTACAAAACATCCTTATGCCATATGGAGTCAAAAGTTCCTGAGACTTCAGAGAGAATGGCAGCGAAATGCTCCCAAAGCTCCATAGGTTACATAGAGTCTTCTGATAGACATACGTTCTGTGGCATGGTCATAATGGAAACTCAACTGATTATTGGGAGCAGGCCTACATATCAGTGTACCTGTGGAGATGCAATAGGTGCAGCCTGCCCAAAGGTTTGACAGCATGGAAAGGAAACCTGTCATTTGGTAGCTCCTTGGAGAGTCGCATTTTCATGCCAGGCATCAGAATTGCAACGATCTCGGTGTGCTTCCAGGCTGGATGGTCGGTGGCTGCAGGTGGTATTTGTGTTAGCAGGAGTTTAGTATTAAATCTGGGCCTCCTGCTCTGTTGAAGTTGGAACAGTTTAGTTGATTCTTGACTACGTCTGGTGTGATCGGTTCAATGATGTCATCACCTGCTCGTGCTCTTAGATGTTGTGGCAAACTCTCAGTGATGAGGTCGATGTGCTGCTGGTCAGCTGAGTCGATGATCAGTGTAAAGTTGTTGACGAAGGTGTCCCCTAGAATGTTCATATTTGCATGAGACCCTACAAATGGTGTTATTGTCCTTAACAAGTGGCGGGATTTTTTAATCATCTGCTGCTGGTGCTATATATATTTTGTGTGTGTGTGTGTGTGTGTGTGATTTCTAATAAAGGTAAAACAATTTAAAAAATGCAGGAAAATAATAATCGTTGTTGTTGTTGTCTTCAGTCCACAGTCCAGAGACTGGTTTGATGTAGCTCTCCATGCTACTCTATCCTGTGCAAGCTTCTTCGTCTCCCAGGACCTACTGCAACGTACATCCTTCTGAATCTGTTTAGTGTATTCATCTCTTGGTCACCCTCTACGATTTTTACCCTCCGCACTGCCCTCCAATACTAAATTGGTGATCCCTTGATGCCTCAGAATATGTCCTACTAATCTATCCCTTCTTCTAGTCAAGTTGTGCCACAAATTTCTCTTCTCCCCAATTCTATTCAGTACTTCCTCATTAGTTATGTGGTCTACCCATCTGATCTTCAGTGTCCTTCTGAAGCACCACATTTCGAAAGCTTCTATTCTCTTTTTGTCTAAACTATTTATCGTCCACGTTTCACTTCCATACATTGCTACACTACGTACAAATACTTTCAGAAAAGACTTGCTGACACTTAAATCTATATTCGATCTTAACAAATTTCTCTTCTTAAGAAACGCTTTCCTTGCCATTGCCAGTCTACATTTTATATCCTCTCTACTTCGACAATCATCAGTTATTTTGCTCCCCAAATAGCAAAACTCCTTTACTTCTTTAAGTGTCTCATTTCCTAATCCAAGTCCCTCAGCATCACCCGACTTAATTCGACTACATTCCATTATCCTCGTTTTGCTTTTGTTGATGTTCATCTTACATCCTCCTTTCAAGACACTGTCCATTCCGTTCAGCTGCTCTTCCAGGTCCTTTGCTGTCTCAGACAGAATTACAATTAACAATCGTATATCGTAATAATTTCTGGCAATTAATAATTCTCTATTGCCAGTAAATAAATCTTCGGGTTTTATGATAAGCTTCAAAACAACTGTTTTTCTTAATATATAAATACATTCCACATTCGACGCACATATCTCGTATCTTGGAGTTGCAGCTCGGTTTCCTCCGTTTTGAGGCATTCCTTGACTCAATAAATTTAGTTCGTTGGCCAACATTGTAAAACCTAACTTCTGAAATTGATTGCAACATAAATGTTCTTAGCATTTTATTCACGTTTTCTATACATCTGCATTTCACTGTCAGAGTGAAGCAACTGGCACGACTTCTTAACGTTTCTATTGTTTGCCAGTCTGTTTCATCGAGCTAGGTACGACAATATTCAGTCAAAAACGAGAATTCGTCATTTTTCCAGTCAGATTATTCCGCATTTCTGTCATTAAGAAGAGCTTTTAATTGCTCATCTGTTAATATTTCGTGCATTGCTGGAAGTGTAGAAATAACAGTTATTTCCGTTTCCGTTATCGAAGACCAAATTGAAATTAGCAGATATGCATTATGACCTGAAGTTCATATGAGGCCCTGCAGAAAACATATTAATCATAGGGACGAACAAAATTTATTCAAATTGAATTTTCAACATCTACGTTAGTAAGCGAACATAAGAGCCTGGGTAAAAAAAAAAAAAAAAAAAAAAAAAAAAAAAAAAAAAAAAAAAAAAAAAACACCGATTTTCAGTGTAATATTTAGGCATAATAATTATTTATATACCTATTCGATAAGTGGAAGTAACTAGTTTCTGTATATGACCAGCTGTAAAATAGCACACGAATCGTTACTCGTAAGGTGTTGCAGCCTGGTTTCAAAACTAAGAACTAGATGGGCCACACTCGCGTACCATCATCGGTCTATAAGCGGAAAAAAATTCCTATTTACGGAGAAAAAAAAATGAACGAAGGTCCACATGTGCGGACCAAAGGAACAACTTGAAGATGGCAATGTTGTTTTCTCTGGCCGAAACTCTGGTAGCTTGGTGAATGATGTGTCGGTGCGAGAATCATAGTGTTTCCATTCTCTCTCTCTCGTTTTTCGTAAGTCATCGGTCTTCTGAATTGTTTGATTGATGTGGCCTACCACGGGTTCCTTCCTGTGCCAGTCTGTCTATCTCAGAGTAGCACTTGCTACCTACGTCTTCAGTTATTTGCTGAATGTATTCCAGTTTTTACACTCAACAGTTCACTTTAGTACCATGGACATTAGTATTCCGTTATGTCTTTACGGGTACGCCTTCTTGTCAGTGTTTCACATATATTTCTTTCCATGCCATTCTCCGGAGTACTTTCCTTATCTTCTTTCAATTCGGATCTTGCATGCGATGACTTATCTGACTTCTGCCTCGGCTGCAGCCCTTTTTGTTCCTGGGATGCATTTCCGTCGTTTGACGACATGGCTTCGTTTCTGTACTGCTCACTGGTCGTCTCGGTGAGAGTAGGTGACGGCGGTTGTGCACCATTTGAAACGGATGTTGCGAAGGTGATTCCTGTCTTTTGCAGCATTGATTCCTTTTGCCAGCTTCGCTGTTGGCGGGTGTTAACCTGTACGACTCACAGCATGATCTCCACAGCAATTGGAACACATCAGCTTCTTCTTTTAAAACTTTTGTGTACGTTTGCTGCTGTTGTGATTGCCGGCACATTTTACACATCATGCAGACGTACTACAATGTAGTGAAACGTGCCAATGCTCCTGGCATTGGTACGGTTGTTTTGGTCCTCTGCTGAGCTTTAGTCTCTCAGTGCTGACATCAGCTGCTGGTACCCACTCGATGTTTTGTGATGCTTCTGTTCTCGGCGGTGTCTATGGCGATGATTGATTTTCTTTGTCTTGTGTATTTCACTCACACGACATTGTGCCTCGAGTGTCATTTTCAGATAGTTTAGATAGCGTTGATAGGGAGTCTTCTAATCACAATCTTCTTTAGAGCGCTCATTGTAGAGTGTAGGTGCAGTATCGAAGTTTCATTTCTTTGGACAGTGTTGTAATCTTCGAGTGTTCATATCATATTCTTGTATGCTGGTTCTGGCTAAATTTGGGAGGACGACTGTTCAATCCCGCGTCCGGCCATCCGATTTAGGTTTCCGTGATTTCCCTAAATCGCTCCAGGCAACTTCCGGGATGGTTCCTTTGGAAGGGCACGACCGACTTCCTTCCTCGTCCTTCCCTTATTCATTGAGACCAATGACCTCGCTGTTTGTTCTCTTCCTCCGAATAACCCAATCCCTCTGGCTAAAAGAAAATCTAAGTGCAGTTCCTTGCAGAGGACCCGAGGATGGCGTTCAGGTCTTGTATAGGTCAGTTAGTTTCCTACATAGTGGACAGCAATCGATGGCGGCTTGGGTTCTCTTGCAGAGGCTGGGTAACTATGTTTGAGACTGTTCTTCATTATGTCATCATGATGAGTATGTATTTGCAGTATTACTGCGATGAATATGTTGTCAATGACACAGGGGTGGCGTCTTCTTCTTCGCAGCTATCTTCTCTCTTGAAGTTGGCGTCAGAGACTGCGTGACAGGTGGTTTTGGTTGATACCTGTGCACCAGGAACATATTTTGATGCACGTATCCCACGTCTGACAAGGTCATTTCCTTCTTGGTCTCTTACACATAATTCCTTCTTTGTTTCATTTGAGCTATTCTTTTTGATTATGGGAAGGCTGATGTTATGCGTCTCTTATGGTTTGCAGCCTCTGTTTCCGTAGCCTTTGGGGCTGACATTGCTGCCTCTTTGGGGGCAAGTGTTGCCACAGTTCAGAGGTTCAAATGGTTCAAATGGCTCTGAGCACTATGCGACTTAACCTCTGAGGTCATCAGTCGCCTAGAACTTAGAACTAATTAAACCTAACAAACCTAAGGACATCACACACATACATGCACGAGGCAGGATTCGAATCTGCGACCATAGTGGTCGCTCGGCTCCAGACTGTAGCGCCCAGAACCGCACGGCCACTCCAGCCGGCCCGGCGTTTCAGAGGTGGGAATTAGGTTGACAGAGTGGCGGATGGCGACCAAGTTGCTGTTTCTGTCCATTTTGTGTTGAAGAGATGGTGGCATCTGCGTTTCTCTGGGTGCCCATGTCGCAGCCCATTTCGTTGTCCATTGTCAAGGCGTGGTCCATTATAGTGGGTTGAGCAGCCCTGACAGTCACTGAGCTGGAAGCCACAGCCTGCTGACCAGCTGTTATCCATCAATGGATAGACAGAGATTGTGCATTCACCCAAACAGCACTCTTACTCAGAGTAATGATGTCTCACTGTCTAAAATATACTGTATGTTTCACTCATTTGCTAATATGTTGGTGGAACTGTCATTAGTAGATAGCTGATTAATATTCGTTTTTGATTCTTACTGAAATGTATTTCTTTTGTGCAGATGGTGTGGCTGAATATTTCTTAGGACAAGAAGAATTTGCTAAAATACCACCACCAGTTGTTAGAACTCCATTGGGATCTTTGAGAGGCTCAGTTATTGCATCCAGAACTGGAAAACCAATATATTCTTTCAGAGGAGTTCGCTACGCCCAGCCACCTGTTGGAAACCTCAGATTCAAGGTACAGTGTGCTTTAATTTGCATCACATTTGTTTTCTGAATTTTGTCATTACACAGGACGTCTCACAGCCACTACAAAAGAACTTTTTCTCGAGAATGGCGTATACAATGTTTTTTTAGGAAGAAATGCATTTTAGGCAAACTCGTAAGCACTAATGGAATGGTGAACCGTGCTCTGCCTGGAAGATGTGAATTACTGTTATGGCTGTTTCAGTCATAAAACTTACATAGGTCTGTATTTTAAATCAATTATATAAACCTTTTCTGTGACTTCAAATTAGAGGTTCATGTTTACTGTCAGTTAAAACTGAACTTGGCTTAGATAGCATAGTTGCAGCGTTACCAGATTTGTGGCGTTGTTGCAGTAGTGTTTAACTTCTGCTTCCCAGTAATTGCAAGTTCATCATCATTTGAACTTGAAATAATATCTTCTTCTCATCATCTCAATGCTTTGTAATACTGAGAGGTGATTAACCAATCTCATTGTTCAGTAGTCAGCATTTCATCCCAGTGCATCAACTCTCTTGCCAGTTCTCTTTGTAACAAGCAGGACGCTCAGCATGCATTGACTGTAGACATTTGATTATGACAATACTTGACATCTCTGTTCAAGATTTATAGCATTTTAATTTGTTGATCTTCTCATTGGAATTACATATTTCCTTTTGACTGACACTTTCAATGTATATATACGAGGGTTGAATGAAAAGTAATGCCTCCACCTTCGTAACTCTTCAACAGTTGGCAGCATTGGTATGCGGCAGGTACTGGCTTATTCCACAGCCTCTCCTCTACAGCTCCAGTTGGCAGTATTATTTAGTAACCTTGGTTGGCAGGCAGCCTTAGCATTGAACGGTTGTGTTGTTACAGTGTAAAGTATGGAACCTTGTGCAGACGGTCGGGCAATGGGATTTAAAAAACGTGCAGTCATAGAATTCTTGACAACAGGTATCACTCGGAGAGAAATTGCAAGCACAATCGGTATTTCACAAGAACGTGTGGGTCACATTATTGCTTTGCTTGGCTGTCGGAAGATCTGTGGGTACCCCTGATGCTGACTCCTGAAATGAAAGCGCACAGACTTGGAATTTGCCAGGAACTCCTCTCAAGTTATGAGAATGAAGGTGACGCCTCTCTCCATTCAATAGTGACAGGAGACGAAACGTGGGTACCCCAGTACAACCCAGAGACGAAACGTCAGTATAAGGAATATCGACACAAAGATTCGCCCCAGAAAAAGAAATTCAAGACACAGCCCTCAGCTGGAAAAATCATGGCCACAGTGTTCTGGGACGCAGATGGCGTTATCCATGTTGATTTCCTTGATCGTGGAACAATAATAAATTCAGAGCATTACGTCACAACGCTGCAAACTCTGAAATGACGGCTAACAAGGGTCCGAAAGAAAAAGGGAAATGTTTTCTTGCAGCATGACAATGCCAAACCACACACTTCACGTGCCACCACAGCAGAACATCAGAGACTGAATCTCACCACCGTATGGCTTCCTCCATACAGTCCAGATTTAGCACCGTCTGACTTCCATCTGTACCCGATGATGAAAGACTATCTGCAGGGATATCATTATGCTTCTGATGAAGACATTGAGATAACTATGAGACTGTGGTTTTGGAAACAGCTTCAGAAAACTTGTTCATCAATGGCAGAAATGTATCCAATTGGCTGGTGATTATATGGAAAAGTGAATATTGGTAATTAAAGATCACATTCAAAGGATTATTCCTGCATTTGATTTATTAAAATATTCCCATCCACACCAAATTAACGAAGATGGAGGCATTACTTTTCATTCAACCCTTGTACCTTCAATACATAGGTATCAAAATTGCAATAACCACTGGCTTTTGCAATCAAATAATTTAGTGTACAACAGCAACAAAGTGAAAAAAAAAATATATATTTCCATCTGTAGTGATGTTCCCCAATTTTATCACAAGTTCTTCCTCATAATCTAAACAAAATAAAAATAAAAGTATGTGATAAAATGTAATAGGTCAAAGTTTGGATGTTACAGGTAGTGTATACAAATATGTTGTTAACTGGCAGAATTTGGAACTCATCAAACTACTTTCAGATATTATACATTTAAGTAGTTAAATTGTCTTTTCACTCACATGAAATTCAGAAGTGACTGTTCTTCAAATTAGCAAGAGGAGTACAAGCATAATTATTCAGAAACATGTAATATGCATTCATATATGCTAATGTGAGGAGAGGTCCTTTTAAAGCATTAGTATATACAAACCTGTCACACAGATATTTCATCTATACATTAAAACCACTAATATTATATTATTCTTTACAGAATTCTAGATAAATTCAGAATTTCATCCTTTTATAGTAGGAATATGTCATTGATCTACACAGGGTTAGTAATAAGTAAGGGGATAAACTTTGGAGGTGGTTTCTCACAGGAAAAGAAACAAAAACATTCATTATATGAGTGTGTGATATTTGTTCTTTCAGATATGTCTGAAAGAATAGATATCATGGAATCTACAGCTGTGATACATGTTATCCAGTCTGAAGGTGGAGGGGGGGGAGAAATATTTATTTATTTATTTTTATCCATCTTTCAGCACTAACATGCAATCAATGTCGTCAGAAGAGTTACAGCTATTTGTACATTATGTTTTACATACCAAAATATTACATAGTAAAAATATAGCAATGTTGTAAACTATTAGCTTACAACAGCCTCTACACCTAGATCCATACATAACAGTAAGCCATAATTTATCAGCATTAACATGCAATCAATGTTGTCAGAAGTATTATAGCTATTTGTACATTATGTTTCATATAACAAAAATATTACATGGAAAAAAAAGACAGTGTTGTACCCTACTAGCTTATAGCTAGCTGCCTCTACATCCATAACTATACATAACAGTAAGCCTTAGTTTATCAATAAATTAGATCATCTTTACAACTATTCTGAAATTATTCTATACTGTAGAAAGTATTTTTCTTCATCCATACTTTGGTTTTAGTTTTGAAAATATCCATTGAAACCAATTGAGCCTGTACGGGTAAAGTGTTGAATAATTTTATGCCTGTGTATTCATAGCTAGATTGGGTTTTCTTAAGCCTGGTTGTGGGTATATCAATCATATTTGTTTGTCGAGTATTGTGTTGATGAACTGATTTCCTTATAGTGTAGTGGTTTAAGTTTTCTTTTATGTTTAATAGGCAACAATATATGTAAAGAGATGGGACTGTGAGAATTTTTAAGTCTCTAAAATAAGGTCTACGTGAGGTCTTGTTGTCAGTGATTCCGTAAAAACATCTAATTGCTTTCTTCTGCCAAGTGAAACATTTTTTGGCTCCTGGAGAGTTACCCCATAAAAGAATGCCATATTGTAGATGGCAATGAAAGAAGGCATAGTATGACTGAAGCAATAAATCTTCTGTAACACATGTGTGTAGTTTGGCTAGTAGGTAGATAACTCATGATAGCTTTCGACATACATAATCTGTATGTGTGTCCCAAGTTAATTTTGCGTCAATGTGTATTCCTAGTAGTTTAACAGATGATAACTCCATGTTACTGTTTGATAAACTGAAGATTATCTTGACAGTCTTTTCATGGTTCATAGATAAGTCATTAGCTTTAAACCAGATATTAGATATTTTGAGACACTCTTCACTTTCCTCCTTCAATATGTTTATATCCTTTCCAGAATTAGCTAATGTTGTGTCATCAGCATAGAGGATAGATTTACAAGGTAAGTTATTCGGAAAGTCATTTACAAACAATATAAATAGTAGAGGGCCAAGCACTGAGCCCTGAGGAACACCTCATTTTATACTTAAAGTCTGTGACTGTTGGTCATTATGCTTTACTATTTGTTTTCTATTGCTGAGGTATGATTCAATTAGTGAGAGTTCCAAGTGTTTGATTCCATAGCAACACAGTTTATCTAATAATAATTTGTGGTTAACTGAGTCAAAAGCCTTACTCAAGTCAATTAGAATGGCTTCGGCAGATAATTCTGACTCAAATGCGCTTAGTACAAAAGAGATAAGGTTTTCAACTGCTTTGACTGTTGATAAGTTTGACCTGAATCCATACTGAGAATCATTTAATATATTATTGTCTGATAGGTGTATGCATATTTGCTGCAGTATGCAATGTTCTATTATTTTTGAGAGAATAGGCACAAGTGAAATTGGTCTATAATTATTGATACAGGACTTGTCACCCTTTTTGTATAATGGTATGACAACTGTTTTTTTGAGACATTCTGGAAAGTGTCCACTCGAGAGAATCCAGTTTACCAGTATGCAAAGAGGATATGTTATGAGATCTACAACTTTTTTAATTACATAGTTTGACAGGCCATACACATCTTCAGATCTAGAGTATCCTAATTTAGAGGTTGCTTTAATTATATCAGTTACTTGTACTTCTCTCCATTTACAAGCTGACACTATGTTTGTAATGTTTTGTTGAAAATTTCTGCCAGATATGTGGTGAGAAATAGGTGTATGTGTTGAATTGGAATTCTGGTTGCTGTGGGTTGGAAGGCTAAGATTGGCAGAGTTGACAAAAAAGTGATTGAAATCATCAGCAGTGACGTTAGCAGCATTTGTGTTGTCTTTGTAGTTTATATCCATACCTAGCTCTGCTTTTATTACTTTCCATGCAGCCTTACATTTATTGTGTGATTTTTTAATGAAATCACCATTTGCCTTACACTTGGCTATTTTAATTTCAGATCTATATTTTCTTTTCAGGTTTTTGTAAGTTTCTTTATCTACTGCTCCCTTTTTGACCTTATCGTGACAAGTAATTACCAATAGTCTCAGTTTTTGTAATTGGGGTGAAAACCACTTCTGTAAAGTTGAGTGGCTAGGTTTCCTAACTTTTTTGTTTTTTTTTTTTGTTTTTTAACCAGTGGACAGCATGTGTGGAAGATTTCAGAAATGATTTTGAGGAATGTGCTGAAGGCTTCATCAACATTTCTGGAGGAATGTATAACAGTATTCCAATCTATAGACTTAAGTTCTTCTCTATACTTGCTAATATTTGTATCTGTAGATAGTCTGACACACTGAGTTTGTTCCTCGTCTTCTTTTGGTTTTTTAGTAATTAGTTTCACCCATATACCACTATGGTCTGACAGGTAATCGACATTAAATAAGCCTAGCTCGAAATCACATTTGTATACATTTGTTATTAGATTGTCAAGACAGGAGGAGTGCCTTGTAGGACTTTCATTAGCACAAAAGAGATTATAGGATCTTAACATGTTTACTAAATTAACATTTCTGTCTATGTTTAGATCCCCAAAGATTAAAATTTTGTATTTAGTATATTTTTGTATACTGATCACAAGTTTTCTAAATATTCTATAAATTGTTCTACATTACTTTCAGGAGTGTGATATAAAGACACAGTTATGAGCTGTATACTAGGTATAATAAAAGCAGCTGCTTCAAAAACACCTTTAATGCATAGGTCACTAACTTCAAGAACAGAAAACTTTAAGTCTAGATCATTGCTAATATATATGGATGAACCCCCATAGGATTCACTGGGTCTGCAGAAGTATGTAGCTAATCTGAAACCTGATGGTACATACAGTTTTATATCCTCTTCCTTTAACCAGTGTTCGTTTATACATAAAATCATTCTTTTGTTACTTTTTAATAGTATACCAAACTCATCAGCATTATTTTTCAGAGACCCGACATTTAAGTGCAGAAATAAGATAGAGTTACTGTCAGAGGAGGGAAGGAGTACAGTATTATGGGGCAATGGAGAACATTTAATTGTTTTTTCAGCCCTGGAATCTATATTAGGTGACGGTTGGAATTCCTTGGGATAAACCATAAAAAAATCTTCATTTCTCTTTGGTAATTTTTTGGGTCTGTTTGAAACATGGTTGGAAGTTTGTTTCGCTTTACTGTCCACAAGTTTTATAGGAACATGTTTTCCCAAATCATTTGGTATCACTTCATCATGAGACAAAGATGATACTTTACTTACTGTGACTGGTCTATTCTTTTCTGCTACTCTTGAAGGTGATGGAGGAGGAGCTGGTACTGTTTCTGCTGTTGGTGAAGTTGGTTTAGTTGCTGCTGGTGGAGGAGTTGTTTCTGCTATTACTGGTAAAGGAGTTGGTCCTGCTACTGGTGGTGTGGGAGATGGTGCTGCTGCTATAGGAACTGTTTCTACTGCTGGAGGAATTGCTTCTGCTGTTGCTGATGGTGTTTCTTCTGCTATTGCTGGTGAAGTAGTTTGTGCTGCTACTGCTGGTGAGGGAGATGGTGTTACTGCTGTAGGAGCTGGTTCTAATGCTGGAGGAGTTACTTCTGCTGTTACTGAACGTGGTTCTTCTGACGCTGCTGTTGATTCTACTTCTGTTAGTATTACTTCTTTAGGTACTTCTGCTGCATTTTCTGTTACTGTATCTGATTCTGCATTAGTCACTCCTAGAGATACTTTCTGTGATGATGATACAGGTACCACTGATGATGTTGTTGGTAAGTATTGCAGTCTCTGAATAATTTCCATTAGCTTTAATGTAACAAGTTGCTTTCCAAGGCCATTTAAGTGCAGCCCGTGAGTAGTGTGGAATCTGCATCCAATGGTATTAATATTAACAACAGAAATATTTCTATATTGTTTGCATATACTGGAAAAAAGTTCATTGGCGGCACTAATTTCCTTGTTTACAAACGGCCAGGACATCAAGTCATACCTTTGTGGTATATTTACGAGGATAACGTTTGTATGACTTAGTTCAGATAAACACTTGTTTAATTCGCAGCAGGCTTTAGTTGTATCATTTTGATAAATGTCATTAGATCCACCAAAGAGGACAACAAAATCTTTCGAAGACAGCTTTTTTATTTCTTCAGAAAAAACTATATATATATATATATATATATATATATATATATATATATATATATATATATATATATATATATATATATATATATATATAAGGAAAGGGAGGAACTATTGATGTCAGCTGCATCACAACTTTATGCAGAACCAGTAGCGCTGAGTGAAAATGTTTGCTGGACAAGGATTTGAACCCGGGATCTCCTGCTTACTAGGCAACTGTGTTAACCACTGTGCCATGCAGACAAAGTGTTTATTGCACTTGCATGAACTACCTTGGCTCACCTTCCAACAGCCCCATACTCCCACCTAATGGCACCTATTCACAGTCCCCTTCCATGTCCTCCATGCTTGCTTCTTTGAGGTTCTCGCAGGACAAACCTAATTGTGCATCTGCACTGAGGTTGATGCATTCATTGCCCATCAAGACAAATTAATTACATGAATGTGAAGTGTCAGTTCTTTCAGACATGTCCGAAAGAACAGACACCATTTAGAATCTGCAACTATGAGATATATTATGTACATTTAAAGTGGAGGGAGGAAGGAAGGAAAGGAAACTTGATATCAGCTGCATTGGGACTTCATGCGGAATCAGTGGTGATGATTGAAAACGTGTGCCAGACCAGGATTTTAACCCAGCATCTCCAGCTTACTAGGCAGTTACATTAATTACTTTACCATCCAAATGCAGTGCTTATCTCGGCACGCCTTCCAGCTGACCCGCCTAGTGCCACCTATTCGCAATCCCCATCTGTGTTCTCCAAGCTCACTGCTTTGAGATCGCCACAGGAAGCTTGCTGGGGTAGCACATGCAAGTGTGATAAACACTGTGTCCGAATGGTGGTGTGGTTAATACAACTGCCTAGTAAGCAGGAGATCCCAGGTTTGAATCCATGTCTGGCACTAATTTTCACTTGACACCACTGATTCTGCATAAAGTCCAGATGCCGCTGACATCAATAGTTCTTTCCCTCTCCTTTCCTTTCTGCCCCCTCCACCTTCTATTTGCATAACATGTATCACAGCTGTGGATTCTGCGTGGTATCTGTTCTTTTCTGCATTTCCAAAAGAACAGACACCATGCAGTCATATAATTTTTTCGCTAGGAGAAATAACTTTGTCTTGTGTACTGGACACAAATTATATTTAGCCTTTTTCTCATATATACAGCCTTGTGAGTTGCTTATGGTATTGAGTACAGCTTTATGAATTTTGAATGTATGTCAATAGTGACAGAAATATGGCAAAAATTTCCGTTCACCTTGGTTTAATGTGTGAATCAATTATGGCCTACGGTTTGTCTGCATCTACTGGTTTGATATACTTCATTTAAGTTAGACATATTAAATCTTTGACACTTGTCACAAGTGTTTATTCTATCCTGTGCTGGGTTGGACAGATTTCTGAAAACTGCACTTTCGCCTAATTTCTTTATATGACAGAGCCTGTAGTATAAATGGATATAGCTTATAACCTCATTATTGCAGTTCTCAGGCCAACATATCATGCAGTCTTCTGAATATTCCTCCTTCCCCCTCCCCCTCCCCTCCCCCAGAAAGGTACATCATTAACAATTTTATTTGGACAAGTTATTATTACCTCTCTTTCTAATTAATATCATTCTGAATTTCAGGTGTTCCTCTTCACTTCAGTTCTACCTAGGGTTTTTACAAATATCTTCTGTCTGTTTCCTGCTTTCTGTTATTGTTAATAATGATGGCCATACACTGTTGCACAGTTATTGGCTCCCATTTTTCAAGCAAACTATTCATATAATTTGCAACATAACTCAGTAATCATTTAGTAAACTTAACCTGTTTTAAAGACAATAATCATCTCGTCAGCCAGATATACAGGAGTCTGCACTATTCAAAAAAGTATAGTCTTTTTTGATCAGTAAATATTATAATCTTATGCCTCCACAATAAATTTTTAAACTTTTTGTATCCTTATGTGATAACTCAGTCTTTGCACTCTAAAATGCTGTAGTTTCTTTCAAGTTGTATGAGTGCCATGCTAAAAAGTGCATTGGTTTTCTTTGCTTTATCATTACCATTTTTCACTTCTTGAGAAAGCTCAATTCCAAGGTTGTACCTGCTACTATCTCTAGCTAATTCAAAGGGATATTTAAAATTGGCCCTACAAAAAATTACTTTGTATTAAATCTCATTTTCTTTGTCAAAACTCATGTGTCATATAATCTGTTCTTCCTTAAGAAACAGTTTAAATTTGATTCGTCGAAAATTTTCAGTAGAACCTGCTAAAAGACCTAAAATCACTGTTAACAGTTTCTTATGAACTATTACAAGGAAATTGTCTGTTACTTCAATTTTTATGGATCCTTTTGTATTCACTGCTTAGTAACAACATCATCTGAAAAGTTTATTTCAAGTCATACAAATTCAGATTTCTTTACTTTCAGTTTCATGCCTCAAATACTAAAAGTTTCAATACAATTCTCTCAACAACTTGCACTTCTCATACCTATTATCTGTTGCTACAAACAGTTTATGTGTAGATAATATGGCTTTAGAACTTATGTTTTATCCAACAAATAGTCGAAAGTATGGATAAAAGCAGTAACAGAGCTGTTTAGGGTGAGCTGAATCACCTTAAACTGTTAACATTTGCCATCAATCTGAAATGCAATTTACTTCTTCAAACCTGGATGTAAAGGCACTGGGTACTAACTGACTGTCAAATCTAAGTGGAAAAGAATTTATATCTAATAGAAACTGAGGGCTACTTCTTCAAGGTTTCCTGGACAATCTGTTTCTCTTTGTACAGTTGTGTTCAGCATTACAACACAAACATTTCTGTCCTTCTTTTTTATAATTACTGTTGCAACATTCAACTCAACTTTCCTTTCTGTGTAGTGCTAGTACTGTGGCTTTCCACTTTACAACTGGTGCCAAGTAAGGTTTTGCAACATACGGCTCATGTGATTTGATAGCTTACATTTAAAGCCAATTACCATAACAGGTCTATTTGTAAACATCTCTGTTTTTAATAATATTTGTAGATGTTCTTCCTTTCATTCTGCTTTGAGTTCTGCAATTTCTTTCTCTTTGTTTTCCTAACTCTAAACTCTACTATTTGACTATTGGCCTTTCATCTACCATCTGTTACAGGCACTTGGTACCTTTTACAGAACTTACAACCATTGTGTTGAAGTTAATTTCAAATTCCCTACCAGATTTCCATTATCTGCATTATTTTGATCAAATTTTACATTGCCTTGTAAGTATTTAATCCAGAATTTTACAGTATCACTTTCACAGTGAATCACAACTTCAAATCTCTTCACCCAGTCTCCCCACAAAACAAAGTTTTAACTAATCATTGGAGTTACCAGAAGACTTACATCTCTAATGATTCCATTTTAAATTTCACTTTTATCTATTTCCAAATTGTTTGACATAGTTTTCCGTGGTCTCAAATTTTTACCTTGACATAGAATGGTCTGTAACTTTCCTCTCTCTTTTATGTGTTTAAAGTATGTTTCCAAAAAAACACATTAACTTCAAGGCTTATATCCAGCAATGATTTTGCTTGTGTATCCTTCATCTCAGTTTGAACCAAAGGTTGTTTAACTTAAGTTCTAATATGCCTCTCCTCTTTACAAAATCAGTTGTTTTCAGTGGTATATAGCCCCAAGTCTGAACTCATTACACCCACATTGGTAGCATCTTTATCTGGTGGTTCTTTCTTCTTCCACTTCTTCTGCTCAGTTAAATCTTTCTCTTGTAGATCCCCTATGATATTATTCTGTTGTTATCTATATCTTCCAATAAATAAAAAATTATTGTCTTGCTTCTTGTCGAACCAGTATTTTTCTCCCTTTTCATTTCCATTTTACAGGTGATACTCATTGTTGGTTCTGCAGTAGGCTTGGGCTCTATGCAATTGTATAGCCTCAACACCATATCTACCTTGCTAATGTCCATGGCATGGCCTGTCGAAGTTGGGGTTTGTGTCTTGCTGTTCTTATTTAGATCATTGTTTGGCATGAAGCATCAGCATCAGACAAACTTATCAAAACTATCAAATTTCTCTAATGCTTTTAGCATTCAATATGGGCATCACCATCCAAGAGTTATTTTACCCTGTAATTCTTTTTTCTTTTTTCCTCCCTTTGGGTTTACCCGATGGAATTAATTTCTTGCACTCATTGACTAAACTTGCCAGATACACACTATCTTCAGGGCCAAACTTCTTATTCGTATCAAGCCTCCCACAGCAACAAGCGCTTGAGCTATTGAAACAGTGGCACCTTATTTTTTCTCGTTTTGTCTAAATGCTGGTCCTGCTTGCTGCTGCAAACACCAGAGCTAGTCTCTGGCACCCTGTAGAAAGAGGCTTCATCTATCTTGGACATGACAGGCATGTCTTTCCCTAATCTTCCCAAATGGGTTGTGGTCTGTGACACTTAGACTGATTTCAAATGTGAGTAATTTTCTCATATTGGCTAGTGTTTTCCAGTACCTGATATAAATAAATAACTGGAGGAAACAGCAACTTTTGTAGAAATTCTGTTGGTTGAAGCAAGAAATGGTGAATGGAAATACCTGAATTCTGCTCATGAGGCTGATTGGCCAGAAGTAGTACATTGTAAAGTCCTGGAAGGGTTTGGACTTCACAGAAATGAGGAGTCGGACCCCATCACTTGTGTGGTGTAGAAGCTGTGTGCCCCCTGGGATGAAGATGGTGTTTTTATAATGTATGTCTGATATGAGGAGCAGATGATTCTGCATGATCAAACAAATTAAATCTTGCAATACAGAAAATCCAAAAGTGTGTTCCTGTGCACAGGCGAGGGATTCTGATTTAGTCTGTTCAAGACTGAACGCTGAAAGGCATAATCAGTCTTAAATGATGATGATGATGATGAAGTAATATAGGTGAGTGTTGCAGTTTAGTAAGTGTGGCTGTGCTCTGCAGTAAGAAGCCTCACAGATGAGTGTGGAGCCATTAGCTGGCTGGAATTGGAGTTTCATAAAAGGGATGGATTGGCAAGGTTTAATTGAAGACAGTAAATAGCACTTGTTTCCATGCAAATTTGAGTGTGTGTGACTTTTTCCTTATTAGCTTTAACTGTTATGCTGTTTTATCTTTGTGGAGTTTACCATCTGAAGGTGTTAGCAGCCACTTGGAGGTGGTATGAACTGTTGGTGGTGTACACATTCCAGTCCAGTGGTCAGATTTAGGTATCTTTCTAAGAGTAGTAAAATAGCCGTTAATTATTGACTTTGGTGTAGTGAGGAGTTTAACACAGTCTTTCAGGTCAGAATAAGGCTGGTGACACTTATTTATGCTTATTTAATAGTGTAGTAGTGCAGAGAACCAATTCAGGTCTACCAAAAAAACATTCCCAAGTAAGTCTGTGGAGCAGTAGGTCAAGTCATCATCATCATTGATGTACCTCATTATGTAAATCACATTGTCATATGCTATGCTGATGACACAAACTTGCTCACCTCACATCAGAACACCTTGGCTTTGGATAACTTTACACAGGAATCACTCAAGTCTGCCCTCCACTGGTTCTCCTCCCATAAACTATTCTATAATCTAGAGAAAAAAAACAGCAACTTCTTTTAGGGCTGCTTAATGCCATAAAAAATAAATTTGTAAAACTGTTAGGAGTCTATCTTAAGTCCAAATTTAACTGGGAAGAACATTTATTTATTTATTTATTTATTTATTGTATTTTTTTTGCATGGAGACACCAACTGGTGTCTTTTGCAAACGTCATAGCATTTTTTTACAAGTTTAGTACAATATACACACACACACACACACACACACACACACACACACACATATATATATATATATATATATATATATATATATATATATATATATATATATATATCCCCCCCCCATGAACCATGGACCTTGCCGTTGGTGGGGAGGCTTGCGTGCCTCAGCGATACAGATGGCCGTACCGTAGGTGCAACCACAACGGAGGGGTATCTGTTGAGAGGCCAGACAAACATGTGGTTCCTGAAGAGGGGCAGCAGCCTTTTCAGTAGCTGCAGGGGCAACAGTCTGGATGATTGACTGATCTGGCCTTGTAACATTAACCAAAACGGCCTTGCTGTGCTGGTACTGCGAACGGCTGAAAGCAAGGGGAAACTACAGCCGTAATTTTTCCCGAGGACATGCAGCTCTACTGTATGATTAAATGATGATGGCGTCCTCTTGGGTAAAATATTCCGGAGGTAAAATAGTCCCCCATTCGGATCTCCGGGCGGGGACTACTCAAGAGGACGTCGTTATCAGGAGAAAGAAAACTGGCGTTCTACGGATCGGAGCGTGGAATGTCAGATCACTTAATCGGGCAGGTAGGTTAGAAAATTTAAAAAGGGAAATGGATAGGTTAAAGTTAGATATAGTGGGAATTAGTGAAGTTCGGTGGCAGGAGGAACAAGACTTTTGGTCAGGTGATTACAGGGTTATAAATACAAAATCAAATAGGGGTAATGCAGGAGTAGGTTTAATAATGAATAAAAAAATAGGAGTGCGGGTTAGCTACTACAAACAGCATAGTGAACGCATTATTGTGGCCAAGATAGACACAAAGCCCATGCCTACTACAGTAGTACAAGTTTATATGCCAACTAGCTCTGCAGATGATGAAGAAATAGATGAAACGTATGACGAGATAAAAGAAATTATTCAGGTAGTGAAGGGAGACGAAAATTTAATAGTCATGGGTGACTGGAATTCGTCAGTAGGAAAAGGGAGAGAAGGAAACATAGTAGGTGAATATGGATTGGGGGGAAGGAATGAAAGAGGAAACCGCCTTGTAGAATTTTGCACAGAGAATAACTTAATCATAGCTAACACTTGGTTCAAGAATCATGAAAGGAGGCTGTATACATGGAAGAAGCCAGGAGATACTGACAGGTTTCAGATAGATTATATAATGGTAAGACAGAGATTTAGGAACCAGGTTTTAAATTGTAAGACATTTCCTGGGGCAGATGTGGATTCTGACCACAATCTATTGGTTATGAACTGCAGATTGAAACTGAAGAAACTGCAAAAAGGTGGGAATTTAAGGAGATGGGACCTGGATAAACTGAAAGAACCAGAGGTTGTAGAGAGTTTCAGGGAGAGCATAAGGGAACAATTGACAGGAATGGGGGAAAGAAATACAGTAGAAGAAGAATGGGTAGCTCTGAGGGATGAAGTGGTGAAGGCAGCAGACGATCAAGTAGGTAAAAAGACGAGGGCTAATAGAAATCCTTGGGTAACAGAAGAAATATTTAATTTAATTGATGAAAGGAGAAAATATAAAAATGCAGTAAATGAAGCAGGCAAAAAGGAATACAAACGTCTCAAAAATGAGATCGACAGGAAGTGCAAAATGGCTAAGCAGGGATGGCTAGAGGACAAATGTAAGGATGTAGAGGCTTGTCTCACTAGGGGTAAGATACATACTGCCTACAGGAAAATTAAAGAGACCTTTGGAGAGAAGAGAACCACTTCTATGAATATCAAGAGCTCAGATGGAAACCCAGTTCTAAGCAAAGAAGGGAAGGTAGAAAGGTGGAAGGAGTATATAGAGGGTTTATACAAGGGAGATGTACTTGAGGACAATATTATGGAAATGGAAGAGGATGTAGATGAAGACAAAATGGGAGATAAGCTACTGCGTGCAGAGTTTGACAGAGCACTGAAAGACCTGAGTCGAAACAAGGCCCCGGGAGTAGACAACATTCCACTAGAACTACTGATGGCCTCGGGAGAGCCAGTCATGACAAAACTCTACCATCTGGTGAGCACGATGTATGAGACAGGCGAAATACCCTCAGACTTCAAGAAGAATATAATAATTCCAATCCCAAAGAAAGCAGGTGTCGACAGATGTGAAAATTACCGAACTATCAGTTTAATAAGTCACAGCTGCAAAATACTAACGCGAATTCTTTACAGACGAATGGAAAAACTGGTAGAAGCTGACCTCGGGGAAGATCAGTTTGGATTCCGTAGGAATGTTGGAACACGTGAGGCAATACTGACCTTACGACTTATCTTGGAAGAAAGATTAAGAAAAGGCAAACCTACGTTTCTAGCATTTGTAGACTTAGAAAAAGCTTTTGACAATGTTGACTGGAATACTCTCTTTCAAATTCTGAAGGTGGCAGGGGTAAAATACAGGGAGCGAAAGGCTATTTACAATTTGTACAGAAACCAGATGGCAGTTATAAGAGTCGAGGGGCATGAAAGGGAAGCAGTGGTCGGGAAAGGAGTGAGACAGGGTTGTAGCCTCTCCCCGATGTTATTCAATCTGTATATTGAGCAAGCAGTAAAGGAAACAAAAGAAAAATTCGGAGTAGGTATTAAAATTCATGGAGAAGAAGTAAAAACTTTGAGGTTCGCCGATGACATTGTAATTCTGTCAGAGACAGCAAAGGACTTGGAAGAGCAGTTGAACGGAATGGACAGTGTCTTGACAGGAGGATATAAGATGAACATCAACAAAAGCAAAACAAGGATAATGGAATGTAGTCAAATTAAGTCGGGTGATGCTGAGGGAATTAGATTAGGAAATGAGACACTTAAAGTAGTAAAGGAGTTTTGCTATTTAGGGAGTAAAATAACCGATGATGGTCGAAGTAGAGAGGATATAAAATGTAGACTGGCAATGGCAAGGAAAGCGTTTCTCAAGAAGAGAAATTTGTTAACATCGAGTATAGATTTAGGTGTCAGGAAGTCGTTTCTGAAAGTATTTGTATGGAGTGTAGCCATGTATGGAAGTGAGACATGGACGATAACTAGTTTGGACAAGAAGAGAATAGAAGCTTTCGAAATGTGGTGCTACAGAAGAATGCTGAAGATAAGGTGGGTAGATCACGTAACTAATGAGGAGGTATTGAATAGGATTGGAGAGAAGAGAAGTTTGTGGCACAACTTGACTAGAAGAAGGGATCGGTTGGTAGGACATGTTTTGAGGCATCAAGGGATCACAAATTTAGCATTGGAGGGCAGCGTGGAGGGTAAAAATCGTAGAGGGAGACCAAGAGATCAATACACTAAGCAGATTCAGAAGGATGTAGGTTGCAGTAGGTACTGGGAGATGAAGAAGCTTGCACAGGATAGAGTAGCATGGAGAGCTGCATCAGGCCAGTCTCGGGACTGAGGACCACAACAACAATATATATATATATATATATATATATATATATATATATATATATATATATATATATATATATACACACAATAACTTATTTTAGTTTAATATTAATATTCACTTAAAGAGTATAAACATTTGTCAATCAAGAAATGTTTCAGTTTCACTTTGAATAAGTTCCCTTTGTGGCACCTTATAGAGCTCGGTAATCTGTTGTACCATATTTGACCACTAATGCATGGACTATGGTCTGTTGTTTTTAATTTTGTTCTTTGTCTGTAGTAGCAGTCTTTATTTCTTGTATTATAGGCATGCATATCAGAGCACTTTGTTTCTTTGTTTTGATGTGTCACAAAAAATATAATTAATTTGTAAAGATACAGTGAGTAGACTGTTAGGTATTTATGATGGACAAAGATTTCCCTGCATGAATCTCTATACCCTAATCCATGGATAATTCTGATTGCTCTTTTCTGTAGGGTTAATATTCTGTTCATATGTATGTCGGCAGCACAACCCCATATCTCTATCCCGTAATTAATCTGTGGAAAAATGGTTCCATAATAAATTGTTTTTAATGTCTGATGTGGAACTACCTTTGATAACTGGCTGATTAGATGTAATGAACTGCTGATTTTATTGCATAAAAATTTGATATGGTTTACCCATCTTAGATTTTCATCTAGGTGAATACCTAGAAATCTGCAGCCTTCTGTGTCCACTACTTCAATTCCACCTATGTTACTGATAGAGGTTTGGTGTGAGTTTGTAAGTTTAAATGGCAATAACTGAGATTTACTGATATTAACTTTCAAACCTTGATCTTGGAAATAAGTAGTTATTTGCTGTAGTCCCTCAGTGGCTACCAACGTTAACTCATCATTTTGTTTACCAAGAAATAACAGTGAGGTATCGTCTGCATAGGTTACCAATTGGGAGTTGAGAGGTTGCTCTATATCATTTATGTACACTAGGAAAAGGAAAGGGCCCAAAATTGAGCCCTGGGGTACACCTTGTGTGACTGTCTCATATTTGGACTGAAAATTAATGATCTGATTATTGATTTTGTAAGTCAGCATTGTACACTGCATGCGGTTAAATAAATATGTAGCCAGCAATTGCATGGATGCGGCATTTACATTGTATGACTCAAGTTTACTTAAAAGTAACTCATGGTTTACCGAGTCAAAGGCTTTAGTAAGGTCTAGAAATATGCTAGCTGTTTGCATTCCTTGATCAAGGGCACCATACGTTTTGTGAAGAAATTCCGTAATTGCTGTCATAGTACTATGATCTTTTCGGAATCCGTGTTGTGTCTCTGTTAGGAACTTATTTTTCAAGAAATAGTCACTAAGTTGTGTCAGCAGCACAACTTCAAATACTTTGCTGAAGACAGGTATTAATGATATGGGCCTGAAATTTGAAACCTCTTCCTTGGATCCTTTTTTATGCACTGGTTTAACTGTGCTCCATTTCAATACATTTGGAAATGTATGTTCTCTGATACTGCAGTTTACCAGGTGGGTGATTATTTTAACTAATTCCTTATTACACTTTTTAATCACGATACTACTCAAACCATCCCATCCAGTTGAGAACTTATTCTTTAGGTTATTTATTATCCTGCCTATTTCTTTTTCACTTACTTGTTTGAATTCAAAAGGCGGCTCTTCAAATGGGCAGAGCTTTACCTCACTACTCACAACTGTGTTATTAATTGGACTAACAGCTGCAGATATAAAGTATTTATTGAAAACATTGCAGACTTTATTAGGATCTTTAATTGTGTTTCCTTCATGTCTTATAATTAAAAATTCAGTTTCTGGCTTCGGTGTGGCTTTGCGAAATTGATTTACAATTCTCCATGAGGTCTTGGCTATATTGTCTGATTGAGCTATTTCACTGCTGTATATCTGTTTTCTTAGATTTGAAAGCTCTTTCTTAAAGATTTTCTTGGCTTCGTTGTACTTGGCCTTAAAAACCTGCAGGTTTGTTGACTTGTGTAACACATCCAGGTCCTGGATGTTTTGCCTGAGTTTTATCATATTTGCTGGAAGTATCAGTCTGTTGGTTTTTGCACTTTGGTTATGGGTGAACACTCTTTGTATTTTCTTAACAGGGCAGCATCTGTCAAAGTGTCTTAGCATAGTATCATAGAATTTGGCCCATTTGTTTTCAGATCCTTCAGTCTGGTAAACCAGATCCCAGTCCTCTATAGCTAATTTATTTCTTAAGGCAAGGATGTTACCCTCTTTTAGGATTCTTTTATTTTCGATAACTTTTGTCATTTTTGGGATGCTTGTGTTTACATACTCTACAAGCTGGCATTTGTGGTCAGAGTAGTGAAAATCCATATTCCAGCACCTAACACTGTCTTTAATATGTTTACATAGTATAACATAATCAATTCTGCTAGATGTGGACTTTGTTACCCTGGTATCACTGTTTACTACATTTACGAGATTATATGAGTTAAGAGTATCTATTAACCTCATATTACACAAACTGGAAGATTTTGCCTCAATATTCAGATCACCAAGTATAGTTAGGTCCCTGGGACCACAACGTCCCACTACTCTACTAAATATGTCTATGAAGCTAACTACATCAGCCTTTGGTGGATGGTAAATCCCAATAACTTTATGTTTTCTCATAACCTCTCTACACTCTTTGGTGTGGACTTCAATGCCTGTCACTTCAATCAAGCCTTCTTTGTTATACTGGTCTAGATAGTTTATTTTCTTGTACTCGAGATTCTCACTAATGTAAACTGCCACACCACCACCCTTATGTTGCTGTCTACAATAACTATTTGCTAAGGAATAGCCCTCTAGTTTACAGTAAATAATTTCATCAGATTTTAATCCATGCTCAGTTAACACTACTATATGAGGTGACTGTTCACTTACAAAAACCTGTAATATATTAAGCTTATTTTTAAGGTACTGTATGTTTAGGTGCATGAGCCTTAGTGGTATTTTTAACTGGTCACTCTGATTATCTTCCTTTAAAATGCACTGAGTTGGTTCACTTACATAAGTTCTGGATCCAGGCACTAAAAGTGTTCCTGTTCTTTGGCGATCTTGCGTTTCTTGATCTACTACCCAACCTGGCTTCTGTCTGTCTAGTTGTCAAGGTAGCTGCTGAGGTGTCTTCTTGCTCCGTACAGTCCGAGGAGGTGCCGAGCTGCCTGGTGTTGCAGTAACTGGAGTTGTATACTCCACCACATTTGATTGAGTAAGTGATGCTGAAGAGTCTGCAGTTGATGCAACAGCTTCTGTTGTTTTAACTAGCTGGCTTGGCCAGTTGTTTTTACCCAGTCCTGGGAATATGTTAGTTGCTTTACTTTCCCACAAAAACATGTCATTTTGAACTCTGGGTTTTATTGGTCTTGAGGATCTTCTAGGGGCACAATGTGTTTCTGAACTTTTGAATATCCTGTTCCTGCAAACTGATCTTCCTACTCCATTGTTCGTTACTGTCCTCTTGACAACATTGTGGTTGATTTCTGGTACTGTAATTTTTTCTTGCTGTGGTATTATTTGCTCAGTTCCATCTGGATCCTTCCACTCAAGTGATATTGCAGGCTTTAGTTGATTTTTTGGAGAGATGGCTGCAAGTAGAGTTCTGGCCATTTCTTCCTTGCCATTAGCATTTAGGTGTAGTCCGTGAGAAGTGTACCATTCTCTGTTCTCAGGAACTGTTACAAACTGAGTGTTTTGGAAAGATTTCACTATTTTGGCTATTTTCCTATTTGTTCGCCTGGTTTCATCGTTCACACAAGACCAGCTTTCAAGGTCATATCTATGGGGTATCCCTACTATGATTACATTTGTGTGCTGAAGCTTAATTAATGCTGATGTTATAGCATTTAATGCCTTGTCTGCTTCGTTTTTGGCTACATCATTTGTGCCACCCCAGATTATAACTGTGTCATTCATTGTGAGATCTTGTAAGTTGTTACAGCTTTCAAGTATTAACATGTAATTCATGTGTGCAAAAAGATTTCAGGAGTCTCCTATTTTCTTTGGAAACTTAGAGGCATGATTAGAGTGGACTATCTTGGAGTAATGTATTTTGGACTTTTCCAATCACATAATGGCATTCTCATTCGGGGCCATACATCTCACATTATCAAAAGTTTTGAAGAACAGAAAAAACGTAACACATAAAGTGTAAAACTGTTCCTACAGAACACTGTTGTCCTCTCTATAAAAGACTAAGACCATTGAACATTGTAACCAATACATAAAGAGAGTGCAACTAAATTCCCTTTACAGACATTGAGGACTTGTGCTGGGGACCAAGATGGTTAATTTTAGCTTAGGAACTCATGTGTGGAGATGTAACATTTTTCCATTACATGCAAAATACCACAACATATGATCTAATACCTGCACTCTTGGTGCCACTGACTACGGTATTATGTATGTCATTCACTGATTGCCTGATGTCCCATGACCACTACAGGTTTGTTTACATGCCATTCAGTTGAGTTTGTGGTCTGCCCATAGAGATTTGTAGCTACAGTTGTGCTTGTGATCTTTACCCATACTGTACTACTGTGTACAGCTGTAATCATTAATTACAGTACAGAATTCAAGCTGTATGTACATTTCATTTTTAGAGTGTTGCTGTTGATTTGGACAATAGTAGATAGGTCATGGTGGCCCTACTGCTTGGGCTGCACATTCTCCCAACTTGAACCTGCAAGACTACTACCTGTAGAGTCACATAAAATACTTGATTTATGAGACCCTGTGGCATTCGAGGAAGACCTGCTGATGCCGGTTGTAACTGTGGTGGATGCTGGAGGACTAGTGATTGGTGGTCATGTATTCCGGAACATGGTACGGAGGTACCGCATCTATGTTGATGATGGTGTTCATAACATTGAGCCCTACTTCTAAATGGACCCAGATGAGAAGCAGCAGGAGTCAGAGAGCAACATGTATTGTAGTATTTTGTATGTAGTGGAAAAACAGTATGTTTTTGGACATGAATTCCTATGCTAAACTTAACTGTCTTGGTTTCAACTATAAGTCCTCAAAGCCTATAATGAGAATTTAGCTACACCCTGTATATGTCTGTGTACTATTTGTAGAAAAAAGTAGTGATATGCAAGACATTGTCTAGGAAGAAATTCATAACTGCAACACTAGAATGAAGGCGGATTGTGACATACTAAGCTACAGGCTCTCAAAAACTGTCAACTCACACAATGTGAATACTTTAAAAATGTTCAATAAACTATCAGAAACTGTTTGGGTCATGCCATTCAAAATTCCCAAAGAAAGTCTGTATGATTCGTTATCAGACAACATTTAGTAGCTCTGTAAGTTAACTTTTTTCGCCAAGTTGTAATTGTAGTGTGTAATGAACACTATATTCATCATTTTAATATTTATGGTATTTACAAATTGCTTGTTTATTAAGTGTATCTGTTCACTGTTTACAGTGTCTGTGTGATTTTTAGTATGATATGTACCAAAGACAATGCCTCTTTCGTCTTGTAGATCAATGGCCAGTAAAGATTCATGATTCTTGAGTAATTTGCCTTGCGCACAACTGAGCATTGGGCTTGCATTCTTGCTATGGCCGTGAGGGTGTCTTCATTTTCATGCTGTGGAAGCTCCAAGATGGATAAAGGGGGAGGGGGGGTTTAACACATTCCCATTGCATGTTACTCTTTAAAGAGTTCGCTTTGATTTTTCTTTGATCCGTGGTGTCAATTAGATTTTTAATTTCTTTATCTCTAATTTTAATTAATCATTTTTAGAACTCTTTGAATTACCCGTCACCCCCTGTTGCTGTATGTTACCATTTGTCTAGAAGAGGGGAAAAATTGTGGAATTTCAAGGCGCAAAAGATATCCTCCTCTTCAGGAGTTGGGACCTTCTCAAACTCTGTGGGCTGGAACACAATGCCATATACAATTACAGAGTTAGGAATTCTGCTGGGTAGTACAGTGATGTGCCCAAATGGGGAGACAATGTCCATCCCACTTGAGTGTTGAGCTGTAATGAATTGATTCCTTACACTAATTTAAGGCCTCTTTTAAGATGTCCAAATGCTACCCATTTCTTTATCATAACAACCCAAAAAGAAGCTTTCAACATACATTTTGTTCTCAGTTTCAGATATCTTAAACAACATTAAAAATCAGACGGCCTGAAAATAATGCAAGACATCCATTTAGTGATTAGATGTTAAGTTCTGTAGGCAACCAGTGTTGTAGACGCCATCAGAGTTGAATTTGTGCTTTCTTAGAGTTCCATATCTCAGTTGGTTTAAACAGAACCCTTATATTTATGTCACATACTGGGACCCACAGTCCCTTGGTGCTGTGAAAAGTTGAAGCTTTTAAGTCAGTACAATCAGAAGAATGGCCATTTATGTCGCACATTTTAATATTCACAAACTTAATCTTCAGAACCTATAAGGTACTTATTGTTTGCCTAGAATCATGAAATTTGGCAAGAGCTGAGATTATACAGTACAACTGAAGGAAAAAATCCAAAAACTGTAAATTTGTAATTATATCATATGAAAAAAATATTTTTTTGACATTTGTTATGTGTCTGTCTGTCTGTCCATCTGTCTTTAAGACTCCTTTTTCTCATAAATGGATAGCTATATCATGTTGAAATTTATGCCACATACAAAGGATCTCAAAATTCTCCAAAGAATACAGAAAAATAATTAATAATTCTTTAGTAGAAATAATGAGCTTTAATGATTTTAAGTGTTTACAATTTTATATTTAAAACTACTTTCCATTTTTGTACACCACAAGATTCCAATAATGTTATGTGTCTGACATAAAAAAGTTTGTCAGCATAGATAAAATAACATGTTAAACACTGCCTTCACCATGCTTTGTTTAATGTTACATTTTTTGCTAAACTTAACTGTCTTGGTCTCAACTATAAGTCCTCAAAGCCTATAATGAGAATTTAGCTACACCCTGTATATGTTGTTGTGGTATCAATCAAAATTTTCCTCAGGTGTGTACATGTTAGTTTGTCAACATCATCTTCTACATAACTTTCGTCACTGCTGATGCAGTCCGTGCTACTTCTAGTGGCTATGAAAATATTCATACATGTCTCTGATGATGCACATTTACAGTATATTGTGCTAGATAAATTATGAGATTTACAGCTGCAGTTACTTCACTCGCATGTCATGCGTCTGCATGCTAGTAATTCCATCAATTTGGAAGGGCCTATAGAACTCATTAAAGTTAAGGCTATGCATGAGTCATTTTTCACTTTCCAACCATAGTCAATGAGAAATGTAGGAGCTGACAACTGCTTTGCTTATTTCCAGTAAATGAATTGCAAGTGAGAACATTTTATGTGGTTTTGCATGACTTCACCTGTTGGTGGAAGTAACTTTAAGTTAGAAGAGATTTTTCTTTTAGCTGTAAACAATTAGTGTCATCAGTGAGCCATTGAGTCACTGTTCAGTTGCTATACAAAAGTGAAAAAACTTAATACCCAGCTTTCATTATTTGATAATGATCAATGTATTTCTCACCTAGTAATTTCAAGCCAAGATCTTAATGTGTCTGCTGCAAGGTGCATGCTTCAACGTTGCCCTTCTGGAATGGATAAGAAACATAATCAAATCATATTAAAGCTTGTATTGCAAGTATAGTTGAACACTTGTTATCCATATTATTGGCACTTGCTTTAATTATCAACTACCTGCTTATTAAATCTCTTCATAGAAGAAACTACAGAAAGTGTCCATTTACAATAAAAGTACAGCACTAAAAAAAACATTTCTAGGTCCTGTATTGTTACTAACAATTTGGATGTTATCCTTATAACATTTGAAAATAGTGTATAGGATAGTAGTGTACATTAGCTTTCTCATGAGTGAATAATGACATCTTCTTATTCATGAAATGTTCTTTATTACTCCAGTATTTGATAGAGGATAACAAATCACCAAGCTTTTTCTTATTTTGGTTACTGCTTGAAACAATATTTTGGCCAGGAGATGCTGTTGTCAGTATCAGGAGTAATTCTTTAACAGCAACAGCAGGTAGGTGTCTTTCTCGTTCATGGTTTTTGGTAGATGGAATCTCATACTTATCTGAAACAATGTATGGGTCATAATTTCCTTTTACAGCATTTATCATGATGGAGTGGAGCAAGGACACCTTAGAATCAGTAAGCCATTTCATATGATACAACAAATAAGTGCCATCAATGAGCTGACAACCTGGAGAAGTAGCTACTGAAGAAGTGACAGAAAGTGATTTAGCAGAACTGCTTTGTTTCCTTTTATATATTCTTTATGTGATTTTGCAGGACTTCATCTGTTGGTTGGAAGTAACTTTAAGTTAAAAGAGATTTTTCTTTTAGCTGTAAACAATTAGTATCATCTCATCATAAATTCCTTTTTTTTCAAATGTAATGCTTTTCTTTGTTACAGCCATGATTGTTACTTCTTTATGAATTGTGTCATAAAAGACAGCAAATAATTTTGTTTTGAAAGCAGTGGTCAGTCTGTCATCAATAGTTAGAGCATCATAAACATTTACTCTTTTATCAGCTTTTTGCCCAATGTCAATGTTAACTGTAGTATCTTGTTCAACTGACAAAGGATGCATGTGTTATGAGAGATCAAATTGCATTTTCTTTTTCTGCTGTTGTGGGCATCTAACATTTTTCTGTGATTTCCCATCTCTCTACAAAAATTGGCTACTCTAACTTTTGTTGTTTCTAACATTAGGTCCATTGATTGGACACTTCATTACATATGTGGTGTGAAACTACTTTGATCAAGAGACAATGTCATCCCTACAAGATTCCTTCTTGCTTTTCCATTATGCGTGCTAGTCTGTTCACCAATCTGGTCAAGAAGTGCAGAATTCTAACACCTGGGTGTGTGCCAGCATATGTGTGCTCCTTTTCCTAAAAGAATTTTCATATTTTGTGGCAACATATTTTCCATTTCTAGTATGTGAATTGTCGTATATCTTGCATAATTCCAATGGCTGGTTGTAAAAAAGTATGCAAGCATACATTTTAAGCAATGCATTTCTAGTGACCAATCTCTTTCTCTTTGCAATCTTATGTAGAGATGGATGATTATTATGGGATAAATAGCACATCTGCCCATAACCTACTGGTGGAATTGTCTGTAATATTCTCTGATGTTTTCTGAAGTTCATCCATATTAGAAAGGTCAGTAGTGATGAAACTACGAAGAAGAGCTGCAACCACCATACATAAACCTCTAACTGCTTTTGGTTATGCTTTGCCTGACAACATATTGGGAACACACATATGTAAGAAAAAGTAACATCAATCATAAGTCAATTCAATATAATTTTCTGGGGATAAATTTTTACATTGACCACTGCCAGACTAACTGTTTGAAGCTATTATGCAAACCGTCTGTCAGATATTACTCTCATGTGTTAGTTTAGTGTCGTGGAGTTCCCACAGTGACTCCTCTCCCACCCCCACCACCCACCCTCCATTGGTAGCACAGAGCGCTGTGAGGGTAGGTGTGTGGAGTTTAGATGTGATCAGATGATGTGGAGGCAGAGGTGTCATCAGGGTGTTGTGTGGATACAGTTGGTGTGTTATCATCTCCTGCAGAGGTGGCACAGGGGGGTGGTGTAAACTGCATTGCATACAGGTGATAGTCATCAAGACACACTATTACATGGTGGGACATCTGAAGTGTGACTGTTGGAGAGTGGCAGAGAGATCAGCAGGGCCAGATGGTGCCAGTGACAGCGTGTGATCTGAAGAGGGTAGGCAGGGAGATGTGACGGTGAGGTGAGGACAACAATATCATTGTTGTGTGGTATCGTTACGGTTCTCTTGAAGTGACAGACAATAAAGCCATCTGTAGTCTGGTAGTCTGAATGCTGCCCTTTGATGAGGAGGCTGTTCTCAACCATCCTGATGTTAAGGTCTTCAGGAAGAAAATCGTGACCATCAAGGCGCGACTCAAAAGCCCCTTAGGTGCAATATGAGGAAGAAGGGGAGATACACAGAGGTGGGCAAAGTGATGTATTACTTGCAAAACAGTATCAAGCAGATCAGGAGGTGTTGTCAAAGGTTGTTGGAACAGGGGGAGCAGTTGCCACACAAAATTTCAGCAAGCAAACCTCCAAGACTGCCTTTCTTCCAGGAGTACCCACAGTAGTCACTCTGTCCAAAGTCCACTGCAGCACATGAGAGTTGCATTTAAGGTGCAATACTACTGGTCAATGAACTCATTGCTCTGTGAATGATACACTGTCATTCTAAACTGGTAGGTGTTAACCATGTTGCACAGCTCGATGGAAAGTGCCAGTACAAACTGCCAATCTTGGTCAATTTTTATGGATGTGGGACAACTGAAGCACAAAATTCATGTGTCGATAAAACCTTTGCTGGTGGATTTGACCATACTATATTGGACTGGTACAGTTCCTACTATCGAGTGATGTGGTCAATCACCAACAGGATGTACCTATAGCCATCAGAGATGGGTAGTGTACCACAAGAGCAATGTGTAAATGCTAAACACGTACTTTTGGTACTTCAAACTGACCAGGGGTGGTTGAGAACATCTGTATACCTGGCTCTTTTAGCGCGGAAAGCTCAAAATGAGTCCAAAGTTTACAGTCCTTCTTCACATTAGGCCATTGTTCATCATCGGGCACATATTCGAGTAGATATATGTTGGAGTGTGCCAAGTTATGTAACTGGTCAATGTCAATCCACTGAAATGGTTGAGGAACAAGAGGGCACAGCCATTTCTGCAAGACACCACAGAAGAGTGAACAGGTTGTGCCTGAAATAGGCGGAAGTTCAGTCCATAGACTCATTGAAGGGTCTGAAGAAGAGCTTGTAACTGATGGTCTTGCTGTTCCATTTCCATAAACTGTTCAAAGTCAAAGTGGGATGATATGGTGTTGATGCACAAGAAGTAATCTGCCACAACATTTTCTGCACCTTTTAGATAACGGACATCGACGGTGAATTGTGCAGTGTAAGGTAAATGCTAAAACCCTCAGGGGAAACTGCTCTTGGGTGAGTTTCAGATAGAGTCTGCAAGTGGTTGGTGGCCCATGTGAATAATCAAAGGGCATCACTTAATGTCTTACTGGTAGTTATGTACTGCTTTGTCAACTGCTAGTAGCTTCTGATCATTTACTGACCTCATGCAGTCCAAGGGGTAGAGGTTGTGGTGAGAAGAAATGGAGTGGCTGTTGAACAATATCCCCATGTGGAAACAGAGTGGCTGTTGAATAAAACCCCCACCTCTCATTGCAGGACAGTGCCAATAGTAGAGTTGCCATTATGGGACGCTGGACATCAAGGAGGGGGTGCACCAAAGTAATGGCTCAGACAAGGCAGTTTTTAATATGTTTGAAAGCTGATTTCATCTCTGATGTCCTTGTGATTTTATATCAGCTGGTAGTACTCTTGTTGCTGATGATTTGAGTGAGTGGTGCCTGAAGAGAAGCTGCCTGAGGAAGGTAACTTTAACAAATGTTTACCATACCTAAAAAGCAATGTAGTTCCTGGTAGTCCCATGTCAGTGGTAGTTAATGAACAATCTCTAAGCACTGTGTCATAGGGCAAATGCTAGAGGTGTTTACTGTGTGGCTTAAGTAAGTGACTTCCTTTTGTTGGAAGTGGCATTGTTTTTCATTGATCACAACTCCCCTGTCAAAGAGCAATGGGAACTTGAATATTACACTGTCAATAAATCACTGCCATGTTTGAGTTTGTTATGTCTGTTAGGATAAACATCAACTCAAGCAATCCAAAAGGCATGATAAGTGTCATTTTGTGGATATTGTTCAAGCAGATAGGGATTTGTGTTATCTTTCTTGCAGTCAGTGACACTAAACACACAGGCATATGCTAGATAATGAATGAAGTCCTGAGTGTTCGTGACTGGGTAGCTGTCCAGTATAGTATGAGCATTGAGGATTTCGTAGTCACAACACAACCTGACAGATATGTCCTTTTTGGGAACTAATTTGATAGATGAAATACAGAAAATGGCAGAGGGCCGCACAATGCTGTTAGTTTTGAGAGTGGTGGCCATCCTGTCATCAATAGTTCACCAAACTGGTCAAAAGGTACAGAATTCCAAAACCCAGGTTTGTGTTAATGCAGATGTATGCCTTAGCATAGGTGTATGCCTTTTCCTATAAGAATTTTCATGCCTTCTGTCAATGTACTTCTAGTTTGTGAAATGCCATACATCTTGCATAATTCCAGGGTCTGGTCACAAAAATAAGGAAGCATGCATTTTAAGCAATGCATCTCTAGCAACCAGTTCCTTCTCTTTGCAATCTTATGAAGAGGTAGATGATTATTAGGGGGTCTGTCCATAACCTACCAGTAGGATTATGTCTAACATTCTCTGATGTTTTCATATTAGAAATATCAGTAGTGATGAAAGTACGAAGGAGAGTGGCAATCACCATATGTAAATCTCTAACTGCTTTTGGTCATGATTTGCCTGACATGTTGGGAACACACATATATAAGCAAAAGTAACATCAGTCATAGGTCAATTCAGTATAATTTCCCTTGTGAACCTGATTCTGCAACAAAAAATGAAAGGTGCAATTTAATATTTTAAAGTGGACCACCACAGCTCCACTCCTAATAGGGAAAAGAGGGGGGAGGGGGATTTTTCACTTCATTTTCATTCCCACTGTGAGTCTAACACATTGTCAGGCTTTCTTTGATCCAATACATAGTTTTCAGGATATTTCAGTATCTTCAGTAAAATTGACCCCACAGTATGTTATGTAATAAGATTAAATGTATGATATCATATGAATCTATGCTCAAGAGTGCACAAGTGGCACCTGCCAGAATATGAATTCTTTCATGTCCAACTAACATCTGGAAAAGAAAAAGAAAACTTTACACCAAATGTTATGGTGTCACTAATTTTTACATTGATCACTGCCAGACTGTAGAAGGTCTGACATTATATGTGTGAAATGAGAGTGACATCAGTCATGTTGGTATTACACTGTCTTATGTCCAATGGGATGTCTTTAAATAACTGTGGCAGCAGCATATCTTAGGAACTCGAGATACATGAATGTATTTAGATTGAAGAGGTTCAAAAAAATCAGCCATCCTTTTACATAGTTGGTGATTCGTAGCCATGTGTAAAATTTTGTACTTAGATTCCCATCAGTAGAGCAGGGACCCATATGCAGGTCGTGAAGACCACACACCAAACACTGATAGACCAAGAGTGTTGTTTTCATCTGCTTCTTTGAGTCAGGGTGGATTTTCAACTGACAATTAGTCCATATTGCAAAGATTGACTTGTCTATGATTTGTAAATGGTGCTTCTTAATATAATTAGAATATTAAGATGAATTTTTGTACCACTACTGCATGTATATATATTAATCTACTCAACCTATGTATGACATTTGCAAAAGTCGGCAGCTTGTAACCTACACAAAAAAAATGTAAATATATAAATAAATAAATAATCTGACTGGTACAACAACAGATACAGACTTATGGGCTTTCGACTGCTACGGTCGCAGGTTCGAATCCTGCCTCGGGCATGGATGTGTGTGATGTCCTTAGGTTAGTTAGGTTTAAGTAGTTCTAAGTTCTAGGGGACTGATGACTACAGATGTTAAGTCCCATAGTGCTCAGAGCCATTTGAACTTATGGGCTTTCAGCACTCAGGCAAACATAAGAACCATACCTGAGTTAAGTGTTTGCTTACATGGCAGACTTTTGTGGAACCCTCTCTCCTGAGTGTGTGAGAGTGGTTTGTGGTGCTGTTGTCTTTATGCTATTTGACCAAATCCCACACATATTATGTTGCTGAAGTTCTCTTAGAACCTTATTGCAAATCTCACAGAAAAAAGTGTATACACTCCTGGAAATTGAAATAAGAACACCGTGAATTCATTGTCCCAGGAAGGGGAAACTTTATTGACACATTCCTGGGGTCAGATACATCACATGATCACACTGACAGAACCACAGGCACATAGACACAGGCGACAGAGCATGCACAATGTCGGCACTAGTACAGTGTATATCCACCTTTCGCAGCAATGCAGGCTGCTATTCTCCCATGGAGACGATCGTAGAGATGCTGGATGTAGTCCTGTGGAACGGCTTGCCATGCCATTTCCACCTGGCGCCTCAGTTGGACCAGCGTTCGTGCTGGACGTGCAGACCGCGTGAGACGACGCTTCATCCAGTCCCAAACATGCTCAATGGGGGACAGATCCGGAGATCTTGCTGGCCAGGGTAGTTGACTTACACCTTCTAGAGCACATTGGGTGGCACGGGATACATGCGGACGTGCATTGTCCTGTTGGAACAGCAAGTTCCCTTGCCGGTCTAGGAATGGTAGAACGATGGGTTCGATGACGGTTTGGATGTACCGTGCACTATTCAGTGTCCCCTCGACGATCACCAGTGGTGTACGGCCAGTGTAGGAGATCGCTCCCCACACCATGATGCCGGGTGTTGGCCCTGTGTGCCTCGGTCGTATGCAGTCCTGATTGTGGCGCTCACCTGCACGGCGCCAAACACGCATACGACCATCATTGGCACCAAGGCAGAAGCGACTCTCATCGCTGAAGACGACATGTCTCCATTCGTCCCTCCATTCACGCCTGTCGCGACACCACTGGAGGCGGGCTGCACGATGTTGGGGCGTGAGCGGAAGACGGCCTAACGGTGTGCGGGACCGTAGCCCAGCTTCATGGAGACGGTTGCGAATGGTCCTCGCCGATACCCCAGGAGCAACAGTGTCCCTAATTTGCTGGGAAGTGGCGGTGCGGTCCCCTACGGCACTGCGTAGGATCCTACGGTCTTGGCGTGCATCCGTGCGTCGCTGCGGTCCGGTCCCAGGTCGACGGGCACGTGCACCTTCCGCCGACCACTGGCAACAACATCGATGTACTGTGGAGACCTCACGCCCCACGTGTTGAGCAATTCGGCGGTACGTCCACCCGGCCTCCCGCATGCCCACCATACGCCCTCGCTCAAAGTCCGTCAACTGCACATACGGTTCACGTCCACGCTGTCGCGGCATGCTACCAGTGTTAAAGACTGCGATGGAGCTCCGTATGCCACGGCAAACTGGCTGACACTGACGGCGGCGGTGCACAAATGCTGCGCAGCTAGCGCCATTCGACGGCCAACACCGCGGTTCCTGGTGTGTCCGCTGTGCCGTGCGTGTGATCATTGCTTGTACAGCCCTCTCGCAGTGTCCGGAGCAAGTATGGTGGGTCTGACACACCGGTGTCAATGTGTTCTTTTTTCCATTTCCAGGAGTGTAGTTCCATTAGAAAAAAAAAAAAAAAAAAACAAGAGTTGGTGTTATAATTTGGCACCATTAAACAATAAAAATTACTTGCAAATGACAGGAAATCACTGTATTGTCTGCTATAACTCCACAAAAACCTTATCTCGATGTATTTATTCTTCCTGGAAATGTAGGACATTTCAAAAATAATATACGTATTTCGAATGCATATATTTATTAAACTTTAAGACATACGAATATGAAACTTTACACACATATTTACAAATCTCTCAAGTTCAGATTACAGATGTTCAATATGTTCTCCATCAGTGACATGAACAATATCACATTGATACTTAAATTCCTCCCATACTCGGGCAAGCATGTCCTTCGTCACTGATGTAATTGCAGTATGGATCCAGTTCTTAAACTCTTCCAGGTTCCATGGGAGTGGTGGTACATAAACATTGTCTTTAACAAAACCCCATATGAAGAAATTAGGGGCTGTGAAATACGGTGACTGTGGAGCCCAGCTGAGACATGCTGAGTCACCAACTCCTTGATGAACAATCCAACAGTTCGGTAGAGTTTCATTCAGATATTCACACACTTGGCGACTCCATTGAGGGGGTGCCCCAATTTGCTGAAAAATGAAGTTGTCTTCGTGCAACCTCAGAAACAACTAGTTTTGTAACATAGGATGTAATGTAACATGGAAAGCAGTTTGAATTCATGTAACATGTTCTTCAGGAACACGAGAGTGGCCAGGACTCTTTTCTTTACACATACATCCTATATCTAGAAACTGTCGATACTGTCTGCGAATGTTTCACTATTCGGAAGATCAATTTGGTACCTCAACCTGAAATGTCTTTGTGCCGTAATCACAGAATTGCTCTTTGCAAACTCAAGGACACGAAATGATTTCTGCTGCAGAGTAGCCATTTTAAACATATGATGGTTACCAAGCAAAACAGAGGACAACTGACATCTAGTGGCTATTAATATAAACTGGACCATGTATTCATTTCTCCAATAGCAGAGCCAAGGCACAGCAATCAGTAGTTTGGACAAAATAAAACTTTGTATTACATATACTCTTTTTGAAACATCCTGTATTTGAGGTGGCTTGTGTTAGCTGTGTCACTTTCAAATTCCAAAGTTCAACGTCATGTTTGTTAAAGCAAACTGCTTATTACAATCACTACATTACTTATTGTAAACTAAAGAAATTTAAATTACATGCTTTAGAGTGTAAAATTATTACTCTAAATATTTGGATTTATTATTGAGTTCTGAAATGCGTCTAAATAAGAATAATATTTACCCTACTGATATTCATAATTATTTGAAATTAAAGGAAAAAAATGAAATACTCAGTGATTTTATAGTACACTTACAATTACCAATGTGAGTTGCCTCAACATCCTTGTGAGGATATTGATAGCAACATGCATTGCTTAGGAGGGAAGGGAGATTTATCACTGGTCTGAGCAAAGACTTCAGTTTGTTCTGTGTCATGACTGAATTTGGATGTGTCATTGTATTGCACTTCGTAAATAAACCTTTCATGAAACTAATCATAATGACTACGTTATTAGGACGTTCCTTACTACCTGATCAGGAATATTCCTTCATACTACTCACTAAGTGCTCAAAGGCAATTGCATCAGTTCAGACCTGAAAAGCCACTCTATGGTTCACCACTGTGGAGCGTGTATTTATTTCATGGAACATCCTCAATGATGAGACCCAGTTCATCGCCCTCATTTGTCATCCAGTAGGAAATGCAGATTAATCAATGATATCATCTTGGTGCCACCTTCCCACTATAAGTATGACATGGCCAAGATGGCACCATTATAAAGACTCTCCAGAACACCTGATCGGCAGATAAAACAAGCTACCTAAGATGAACAGTTGGATGACAGAATGTTGTCATAGCTTCGGCAATGACTCTGATCTATGCTGGATGCTAACATTATGCTGGATGCCACTTTATGGACTCTCTAGAATGTTAAACTCCTGGCGTAACTACAGCTGATAATGATATCACAATAAGTTTAACCACCAGGAGATGTTTGGCTTTAGCAGACAGGATGTTTATGTCACTACAGCATAGACACCATATAAATTCCAAAGATACAGCACCATCCCACATGCCCAGTTCAGCGACATCACACTTAAGTGATGCCCTCCCACCCCCCTTTCTGTGGGTTTCCAAACTCCAAATGTGGGCCACCATAGGTGCACCAGCTCACACAAAGATGCTAAGCTGCTGACAATCTTTGTGGGTAACATGAACACATGCTTCCTCATACAAACACCTGGGAGGCCAACTACATATCTTTGAGGTCAATTCAAGAATGCATTGTTTGGTGAACACTAGATATGAAATTACCTCTGTACCACTGGAGAACACATCAACACTCAACAAAACATCTGTGCTACAAGTCCATGTGGCTATAGGTACCCAGATTATAGTCCACAGATCCACCACTTGCACGCTACAGCTATTGTCTCAACATCAATTCACAAGGACCTTTTCATCACCAACATCACAGAGCTGATAATTGGAATCAACTGCCACTTCTCACCAGATATCCAATATGCCTTGATCCCGCATCATAATATACATCGGCACAACACATTGCCCACTCAAATAGCATGGCAGAGACTCTGCTTATGTTGACACACTCCAAGACTGTGTCACGTTGGCAAAGGAACTATGTGTGACATATCAGCTCTAAAATGACTGCTACACAGCTGTCGACACGGTTTGTGCAAATACATATCTTCTACAACACATGGAGCAAACATGGGCTGCACCCCAAGGCCATTTTGCACATCAGCTGCTCCAACGTGAGGATATGCATGCAATCCCATCTGTTTCAGGTGACCAGACTCCACTACCCGTGTTTGCAACTGTGATATGACCAATAGCGTTGAACACACACAGCAGTATTAAGATTAGTACCATGCATTCTGCCTCACTATGCAGCACCTTGTGATGATGAAAACTGCAATTATAACACCATTTGAGCTCTTTGAATACCTTTTCGTGTCATTTGCATTGAAAACAATGTCCAGACATGGTGGCACTTCATCAATTTGATTCTTTTCCCATTTGATTGTTGCTGTGCCTATCTAGATGACATCCTCCTCTGTCTGGCTACACCTGAAAACCACAACTGATACCTCGAAAAACTTTTCACTGCTCTTAGTGATGGTGTTGTAGTAATCCATAAGACCAAATTCCAGTTGTGTGCAAACTGAAGTTACATTCCTTGGTCATATAGTTAGTGCTGCAGGCATCCATCTGACATCAGAAAGAGCCAACACTAAGGTAGCTTCCACTTTCTCAGAATGGTCACGAACTCCATCAGAGTATTGAAATTTTGAACTTGTACCTGTGACACCTGCCACAAGCAGCAGTGCTACAAGCACTTCTAACTGACATGGTAGCAGATACTAACAAACACAGATGATGAAAGATTGAATGGATCACCATAATGAAGCATGCATTTGATTATGCGAATGCTTGCATTGTGCATACTACTGGCGCATCCCATTCCTCATGTTCAACTATCACCATGCACACAAATGGTACACCACCACTGGCACTGTATTTGAACAACTAGTTGCTGGAGAGGTACAACCCCTTCACGTTTGCTAACAAATACTTACACCCTCTCAGTTGAAATGGTCAGCTTTTGACCAAGGACTCCTTGCTGTTAACAAATCTGTGAAATAATTCCATGACAACGTCAAAGAATGTCATGTTGTAGTGTTTATAGACTACAGACCACTCACTGAGGCCTTATGACACCCATCAAAAAATGTCAACATCTGTCACTATGACCACTTGGATATTATCGCCCAATACACAATGGATATGCTTCACTTACGAGCAGCAGACAATCTCATTGCACACTACTTATTGTAAGCCAGTACTATCTCCCTCCACTTCAACTACGAGAAAGAGGCCACTGACCAGCGTAACAATGTGAGCATCACAGAACCAATGCACAGTGACACTAATAGTCTATGTATTGAATGATGCATCATCCAGGGGACTGATACAACAGTTCTCTGTGACATTTACCTTGAGAGTATCCAACCAATAGTGCTGCTAATAATGTAACAAGGAATTTTTCAACTTCTTGGTCTCTCCCACCCTGGCATCAGACCCACAGTTCATCTCATAATGGAATGCTTCATGTGGCCTAACATCAAGCAGGACTGCTGCACCTGGGCACAGGCTTGTGCACTGTGCCAATGCAGTAAAGTCAGAAGACAGCCGCAACCACAGTTAGACTGATTTGATATCCCCAAAGCTCATTCTTGCCATGTTCACATTGACAATTTTCAGCCCCCTCCCAGAATTGGAGGAGTTCAAATGTCTGCTGTCAATGAGAGACAGATTCTCACATTGGTTAGAAGTGGTACCACTTGAAGACATCAAAGTGGAATCTACTACCCGCACCTTTACGGAGACTTGGATTGCAAGATTTGGTACACCAGATGCGATTACCACAGACCAAGGCCACCAGTTTGAATCATCACTCTTCGCCTCCCTGTGCAATCTCTGTGGAATTGGGCATAACTGCAACACAGTATATCACTCTCAAAACAACAGCTAAGTTGAGTAGTGGCAGTGGAAGCTCAAAGCAACCTTTATGCATCACGGTGGATTGTGGGCTGAAGCACTATCTTGGTTACTACTCGGTGCCAGAACAGCCTTCAAGGAAGACCTGCATTTTTCCCTCACTGAGATACTGTAAGGCAAATCACTAGTTCTTCCTACTTATTTTGACTCTCTCACACAAGGCCATGATTGGTAGATCTACATGGCTTAGTCCAGTGACTGTAGGACATATCCATGTGCCTCATCCCCTCCACCCTAACTGCCCCCCCTCCTCCCCCCTCCCCCCCCCTCCCCACTGCCCCTTCTTTGAGTTTCACTCGACACCTAGAGCCTTCGTACATAAAGTGCTTGCAAACTGAGAACATGCCTTGCTAGGGGATGACACTATCCAGCTATCATTGCAGAGCCTGCGCTCAGGTCCTTTCAAAGTTTTTAAAAAGACACATACATGTTCAGTATTCTGATTAATGACAAACCAACAACTGTCTCTATTAACTGGTTGAAACTAACTAGGGTTCTCAAAGAGAATATTGATCATGGCAGTAATAACAATGTCAATGACTATCAATCATACACAGATGGTAAACCCCAGTACATCATATCCTGTTACCATCAATTTAGATCTCAGTGACATCAACCCAGGTGGCACCACCATCAGTCTCACTTATGAAGATCTCTGCCTCACAGTCTGCAATGACGACATGCTCCCATGCTACGTTGCAGTAATTCAATGCCTCAAGCACATGCAGACCCTATTCAGCAACATTAAATCATCTCCCTTTTCTACCGGTGGCATCCTCACCATCACCTGCCCAAGGGTCCTCCCATGACTGTTTTGCACCTTACGATGAGAGGGCTTCTGCCACAGAGATGACCCCTCTGACATTTCTGCCTGTGCCCCCAGACATGCCGCTTGTGTCTAGATACTGGTGCATGAGGTGCATTCTGCTCCAGCTACTTCCTACCATCTCTACAGCACTAACATTACACACAACACAGCAGTCCATATGGATTCCACAGTGCAGCCAGTGATGATACCGGCTCTGTCAAACAATGATGAAGCAGTTGCTTCTCCTCCAGCACTCTGCACTACAGGGGGGAGTCTCTGTGGGGATATTGATAGCAACATGTACCACTGGTGAGTGAAGGGTAATTTATCTCTGGACTGAGCAAAGAATTCAGTGCATTCTGTGTCATGATTGAATGTGGACATGTCATTTATTGCACTTTGTAAATAAATCTTTTGTGAAACTAATAGTGTTGACTGCTAACAGTCTTGCTGTAGTGGTAACACTGGTTCTCGTCAGATCACCGAAGTTAAGTGTTGTTGAACTGGGCTAGAACTTGGGTGGGTCACCATCTGGCCTGCCAAATGCTGTGGGCAAGCAGAGTGCACTCAGTCCTTGTGAGGCAAACTGAGGAGCTACTTGATTGAGAAGTAGTGGCTCCAGTCTCCTAAACTCAGAAAATGGCTGGGAGAGTGGTGTACTGACCACATGCCCCTCCATATCCACAACCAGTGATACCTGTGGGCTGAGGATGACACAGTGGCTGGTTGGTAGCATTGGGCTTCATGGTCTGTTTGCATGGAGTTTAGTTTAGTAATTGTGTCAATTGTGATATTAGGACATTTCCTTATGACCTGACTGGAAATATTTTTTCATGCTCATCACTGAACACTCAAAGCCACACTGTATTCAAAGATAGTGCTTGAGTCTTTTCTGTATTCTGCTGCCTAACTCTTTCACATATGCACTTATTTTTCCTTTTGCTTCTCACCACGAATCTGTGCATGTCTGTTTTAAATGTTTGTACAATGACACTTTCTACAAGGATAGGAAAACTTCAGATACAGCACTGATATGCCTATAGTAGATAATGTTGTTATCTCACTAGGATAAATTTCACTTGATAACATATTTTTATGAGCATCAAAGAAAAGCCAAATGTTTATGGATACTTTCAAGCTTTAAGTGTACTGAAAAATAGACGAGTTGGGGCTGAAGATCAAACACTGCCTGACAAAAAATAACTTCACACATTCTTTTTATTGCATAAAACTGCATAAGTGCTCAGAACAAGCATCTAATTTATGTGAAATTAAAAAATACAGAAACAAAGTATAGTGCTTCTCTATACCACATCTCCTCATTCGTTTTCTTAGCTTGGTTACCTTGATCACATATTTTCATAAATGCATGTTTTTGTACGCTGAGAGTACATCAATGGAGCTGTGGTCCGGATCAGAATAGCTGCAGTACCTCAGGATGATTAGCAGCGATATTGCTTGAGTATGCTGCTCTCCTGTTTGGGACTACAGCGTTCCCAGATGTGCAGCAACATCCACACCAGAATGTTAGGTTAGTAAAGCTGGCACAGGTTCTTGGTGCTGCTGCACTTCCATTCGGGAGAGCCACTCTACCAAAGGAGATATGGCTGTTGTCCAGCATGTTGGAGCAGACAAGTTCCTATTTGGGAGAGCAGCTGACACAAAAGTAGGAGAGAACTTACAGCAGGTCACAAGTACATCATCATGATTGCAGTTATTACAGCTGCCTCATGCATGTTGTCTCAGTGTATATATATTCTCTTGAATTGAGAGTGTGTATTTTATCCACTCTGAACTTTTTGAGTGGGTACAACTATCCACTGTACCCATACAAACTGCTGGCCTTGGCAGTAGCTATCATTAGGGGCTCCTTCTTTAGTCCCAGGCCTTCAAACTTCTGCCTGTCAAGACATTATTCTGTGAAGTGTTTTGAGTGCACTTTCCATTGTACCTGTCATTGAGAATTGTTTCCATTCCATTCATGTATGGAACAGGGTGGCGATTCTTCTGCAAAACCTGGAATTCTCAGGGAATCATTTTTTACTTGGAAAAAAATTGGGGAAATCTCAGGGAATTTCAGGGATTTCATAAAAATCAGAGAATTCTGCATTTTTAACCAAGCATTGATACTGAATTTTATTTATTTTCGTAAATCACAAATTTTAAAATTTTTAATATTTTGAAATGTGGAAGTTATATGAATATAATTAAAAAACTGAGGTTAAGCTACTGCTTGTGGCTTGTATATAGCTCAGCTGAGAGGAAAGAAAATTCCTTAGGTGGCTTGTTAGCATATGGAATCTCAGGGATTTTTTTTTCCAAGTTTGAGTAGCCAACCTGGGAATGCAGGTTGTGTGGATGGTTGTTTAAATGCCTCTAAGTGCACTGTAACTAGTCTAATCTTGTCTTCTCGATCTATAGGCTAGAATTTCTTTTGCTTTTGAGAGAGATGTTTTGATAAGATTCTGTTATGCTACTCATTGAAGGCTTCACTCTCGGCAGTAAAATGTGTTTAATTTGGTGTCTTTCTACCTGTAGCCCTCTACTTTATTGCGCACCTTGTATGCCGTAATCTCTGTTTCTTTAAAAGTTTTTTTATAATGACTCTATGTTATGGGAGAATCCCCCTACCCCGTATCATGGGCTGTTGTAGGCCTACTAGGTGTGGAATCCTCCAGTGCATCATCAACTATGAATCTAACCTCAAGCTGCAATTTTTTCTCTGTATTCCTGTCCAAGCATAAGTGTTTCAATTTCCTGTATGAGATAAGACCCTGCTGCTCATTTATCTATCTTGCTGAAAATATAAATCTTCATTTGTTTTAACTGCCCTCTGACTTTTGGTAATCATTGTTGATACAGTGGTCTCATAGACTCTGACATCGGTTTCAACGTGTACATCATCAAGAGGTCAGGTCTATTTGTTGCCATTAGATCCAATATATTTCCATGATGAGTAGACTACCAGACTATCTGTTCATTCTTCCATTTTTTATTATCCTTAGAAAAAATTAATCACTCACAATAATTTACTGCTTTCTTGAGATTAGTAGTAGGGGAGAGTGTTGTACCTTGAAGATAATGTACCTAAGAACACTTGATGTTTCTTGGTTGTTGTTTCAATCTAATGAACAATTACAGAACAACATGAAGGAATGCACACTAGAGTCTGCCATAAGTGGTTTCCAGCATTTTCTCCTGATTTTGCCGTTGTCTGATATGAAACTGTGTTTTGCGTAGCATTTTTAAATAATTTGAGTTCTACACATTTAAGTGCTGTGTAACATATTAAAGTTGTTTGGAGTATGTTGTTAATTCTTCAGGTACAGAATTATATGGAGAGTAAAATGCTATATATTTTTACAGTTGTTTGTGTAACATGTGATCAGTTAACCTTTAACTGGTATCATACATCTGTGAGATGTCTGTCAAACTTTCTAGTGGACATCCCCTCCCCTTCTGGGGTCATTTCACCCTTTCCCCACATGTACCTTTCAGAATGAGTTCTAGCTTGTTGATGTTAAGTTGGAGTGCTTGACCTTCAGTAAATTCACAGTAAAGTCACCCTGATGTCTCACAGATACCTGATACCAGTTGCATCATCATTATTTGCCAAACATGTTTATCAACACTTTGTATTTATTACAATAACTTTGATGCAATATATTATAGTTATTTCTGAAAATGTCTCATAATTAATTTGCTCAATATGGAGCCTGAACTCTGCCTGCCTAAATTTTGTAAAACAGCCTTAACAGACAGGTTATTCTCAATTAATTCTGAGAGTAAATGAACCAAACTTCTAAATGCATTTGGAAGAAGTAATTAATGAAAATTTGGTCAACAGTGGTACTGATCCAGATTAGAGGATAGGAAATGATGATGATACAAATTCAAAACAGGAAAGGATGATGGTGATGATGATGGAATGGAGGATTTGTGACAATGATACAAACAGGTGATGACTATCTGAGTAAAACACAGTTGTATCCCTGTGATTCCCAATTTTATGGTAGGGTAAACTGATTCAAACAGCGAAAAGCACAATCACAAACTAATTTACAACAATACAACATGACATAGAGGTGGTGATTCCTCGCCTGTTAATTAGGTCTAACGCTTTGGGTAGGAATCCAGATGGTGAACAAGTGTTGGGTCTGCTTTCCACTCATATAATTTTGAATGAGATTCTACAGTGATTGGAGAATAAAATAGGAAAAATAGAATTACTCTCAGAGGAATGTATGATTTGTATATGATAATGATGCTCTTGAACTGAAAGCTTTTATAGGCATACTTGTATTTGCAGCAATCTCCAAGTCTGACAATAAATCCACAGTTAATTTTTTCATTGGGTGCAACTGGAGATGATACTTTTCACAGTACTATAATAAAAGGTGTTTGTTCTGTAAATTCAAACATTTTAACAGATTTATTGTGAACTGTCAGTAATGTTACCCTCCAAGCTGTACTATGTATATTGATGAAATGGTTGTGGCCTTCTGCAGTCTGCTGATGTTGGATGTACCTGTCAAGAAAACCAGAGAAGTATGGGTTAAAGACTGTGTGCTTGACAGACACAAGGACCCTGCACTTACATACTGCCTGCACTGTGGTCTCTAAAAAATTTAGAAGTTAACATCAAAATGAAAATTTTTCCTAGGAATTTTCCAGCAATTTTGTTTCTGTTTCTTGATCATTTAAGGAAGGCTGGTGTAGCATAGGATCAGTGATTAGAAATTTTATTTGTAGACACATAGGTATGTCCATTCTTTTGGAACCTCACTTGTGTATTTTCTTCATTACTAGTATTTTACTATGTCATTTCACTTTAATATGTTTGAAAATATATGTTGTAACTAGTTGAGGTCAATAAACAACTAATAATTTAAGACAATATTGTATAAATAAATAGTAAGCTTTTGGATTGTGACAGACACTTTCATACTAGATACATTACATTACTACATGATACCAGTTGAAGGTTAAGCTAGACTTCTTTGGTTGAGCACCGTCTTGTACCTTGAGACAGAGGAATATTTAATACTTGCAAATGAACTGAGTTTTTTTAATGTCTTAACAATTTTACCTGTTTTGAAAATGGAAATTTGTGTTAGCTTTCAGTAGCTTCTATTTTAAAATGTATTTAACTTGCAGTTGGGTTCTGATAATGCGTCTGCTTAATTTGATTTCTCTTACTGACTATAGATGTGTAGCAGAGTAATGATTTAACAGACAGACTATTAAATATGGTGCTGACAAAATTTTCTTGAGTGCAGTGCTTTTAAATTTCTATCAAATATTTTTTCCCTACGAACCCTGGGACATTTTTTTTCACATTTGGAATAACCTTACTTTTCCCGAGTAATTTTTTTAAATTTCAGAAACAGACAGCAGCAGACAAAATGTGAATGCTATCTTTTAAAAATGGATTACAAATATGTACTATATTTTGTTTTTGGGCTGTCTAGAGGTTGTCAGTCTGAAAAGTGTTGAGTGGTACATTGCTCTCCTTATAGCTTCCTTATTGTAACTGATTTATAATAAACATAATGGTTTGTAAATCTGAATAAAACAGAGGAAGTGGCTCAAGCTGTCATGTACGACTCTTATCTGTAGATTAACTCAGTTCAATATGTGCGTACGATCAATGGATTGACTGATATCATTCTCCCAAACTACTACTTTCACCTATGTCTTGTCTCATAAATAGTAAAAAAAAAATTGCTGTGTGATGTTATTCCTTCATTAAACTTCCATTTGCTATTTTTAACATATAAAGTGCCATTTTCTAGAATCAGAACTACACTGAGACTTGAGTAGTATTTTACTGTGAAAGTAACTGTTCTTCATTTCACAGATTCCTTTTTGCTCCCATAGCAGTGTCAGTTGTTTACCCTTGTTATTACAAGTGAACAAACCCATAAAAATGATACAAAAATGTGTAACACTTAAGTTTTGTTATTTGTGTGAAGTGTAAACCAACAGCCCTACACTGAAGTCATACGACAATTCAAAATTAATGCGAAATAGAGTTTGGAAAACAAATCTTGCTTTCATATGGGCACTTGATTTCCCGATATGTGACACAGAGAAAAGCCTACCACCACATGTCAAAAGTTGACAGCAGCAGCATCGTGACCTAACAAGACTGCAGTTTATTGTTCTACATGATGTTGGTCCAGATTTCATGACATCCATACAAATATAGACTCGATGCGTTCAGAGGGCCATATTCAATGTCACAAAGGGCTTGTTTACAGCAAGACAAATATCAATATGGACAATGCAGCAATGTCTGAAGTGCAAATGTATAGCAACCAACCATTGTTGTGGTTTCCCTTGACACAACAGTAGAGAGAGAGTTGCGCTGACAGTGGTTTGCCCAACAACAACATTGGAAGCTGGAATGGTACTGATTCATCTTCCTGGTTCTACATATGGCATCACAATGAGCTGTCTGTGCATCAAGACTCTGAGGAGAACAAATGTAGCCACACTGTGTTCATCATTATCATATGGGCACAACACATGGTGTACTCAAATCTGAGATGTTGTGTTTGAGGGCAATGCTATTACTGACTGAGGTGTTCATAACTTGCTATTGAGTCCAGATCCAGCACACAGTTTTAATTTGCCAGGATGTTTCAAAGCAGTGCATACTCCACTGTAGAGTGAATAATTCAATCTGGAAGCAATCCGATAGGATTGGCAAAGCTATTTTCACAAAAATGCTGAGCAGAGTGAAACAAGTCTGTAATTAAATGTTGTAACAATTACATTATACAGAATGCAACTTTGACTTTACTCCATTATCTGCGCTTCACAGGTGATGAAATTTTTATAACTGGAAAAATACTTGCATGTCAAAACATGAAGGTAGCCTTTTGACTACAAAATAACATACTTGATGTGTTCAATTCTAACTTTCACGGTATTAAAAAAACTAAAAAATTGCATCAATATTGACAAACATTGTGCTTACTGGCACAACCAAACAACCTACAAATAAGCTTCAGAACTGATCCCACATAATTAGACCCACAACACATCTCCTTAAATAGTTTCAATAATAACTGTGTTTTAATATTATATTATTGGAGACATAATATTGATTAATTTACAATTAATAGTCCTGCAAAATTTACACATATCTTCAAGTACTGTATATTATGGGAGTTGCTGGAATCACAATTTGGAATATATTACAATCAGTATCAGAATCACAATCAGAATTTTATTCTCTCATAACGTACAATTTAAATCACTGATTTTATGTACAGGAGACTTGTCAGCTTATAACTACGATAAATTATACATGGAATACAATGATTTTATATAATCACAATAAAATCTGAATATTATTTATTATTATTGTTTTTATCCTGCTCAGATGGTCAGATCATCAAAAAATTCATCAACAGAGTAATAACATTTCTGCACCAGGGTGCTACACAATTCTCTTTTTACTGCCTCAGTTTGGACCCTTCTAAAATTTGTGTCTTCCAGTTTATTGTATACTTTCATTCCCATATATTGTGGAGTCTGTGCAAAAAGATTAAGCCTGTGTGTAGGCAGCATGAAGCTTTATTTGTTTCTAGTTTCTTAACTATGCTGGAAATTATTTGGCACAAAGAGTTTAGGTTTGTCAATTGTGAAAAGAATTATTTCATACAGATACAATGAGGGAACGCTTAGTATCTTAAGATCTCTTAATAATGGCTGGCAAGATTCTTTTGGCTTTGCACTGCATTTGTTTCTGATCATTTTTTTCTGCAAAGTTAATATTTTTGTCATGTTGCTAGCATCCCCCCAGAAGACAATACCGTATCTCACAACTGACTCAAAGTAACTATGGTATACTACTTTTTTGTGTCTATACTAGTGACATTGGCTAAGATTGAAATAGCAAATGCCAGGCTGTTTAGTTTATTTTTTAGATAATCTATGTGTGAGGACAATGATAGGTCTCTGTCCAATTGCACTCCTAAGAACTTAACATGCTCTGCTTCATTTAGCTCCTGGCTTCTGTGCATAATGTGAATATCATTTATTTGAGACTGTTTTATCTTAAACTGGATCAGCTGTGTTTTGAAATATTTAGCTTTAGGCTATTTAGATGGAACCAAACATCTAGGTTTTCTAGAGTTTCTATGACATTTTTAGGAATTTCTTCTGTGTTTTTATTTTCTAGCAGTACTGATGTGTCATCAGCAGATAAAACTGAATGATAATGTGTGTTTATGGGTAAGTTATTTACATAAAAAAGAAAGAGGATTGGGCCCAGAATTGAGCGTTGTGTTACTTCCTGTGAGATTGTTCTCCACTTCAAGGAGTATTTCCCTTTGCTTGATGTTATGACAATCCTTTGCTTTCTCTCCATATGACTTACACCACTGTAAGACACTACCCGTAATTCCATATTTTTTCATTTTATGTGATAGTAAGGAGTTATTCACGCAGTTGAATGCTTTGGAGAAGTCACAGAAGATTCCCACAGCTTTTTGTGACTTGTACAAATGGGAACTAACTTTAGTTACAAATTCATTGATTGCATGAATTCTACTTTTGCCTTTCCGGGATCCAAACTGTTTTTTTGAGATTACATTGTATTTTATTTGTAGCAGAAATTTTGAATTTGAATTGCAAAAATCATTTCAAATATCTTAGAAAACACAGGAAGAAGGGATATTGGATGGTAATTTCCCATATCATCTTTGGAGCCTTTCTGAAATACTGGTTTGACTTCTGCATAGTTTAGAAATTCTTGAAATTATCCTTCTTCAAGTGATTGATTAATTATTTTGTGTAGTGGGTGCGCTATTATATTTGTAGCTGCCATAATGACTTTGGCAGACATTTCATCTCAGCCCACTGAATTTTTATTTTTTAGGTTTAATATAGATTTTTCTACATCTTTTACTGTTACTTTGTTAAATTTAATTAGACTCTCTTTCTTGCTCTGCCTTGAGCCAAACAAATGTACACGATTTAGATAAAAGTCTACATCAACATCAGATTTTGCTACATTTATGAAGAATTTATTAAAATTTTCTGATATCTGAGCAGGATGTACAATTATTTTGTCTTGTACCTTTATTTTAGAGATTTCCTGGTTACTAGGTTTGAGTCCAAGTTCAGATTTGAATATTGTCCATACTGCCTTGGATTTATTTGTGTGTTTTTTAATGACTTTAGTGTTTGCCATTTCCTTTGCTGCTTTTGCAGCCTTCTTAAATAGTTTTTTATATAAAATTCTTCTCGGGTATGCAGCCGGATCATGACGTCTTCAAGACACAATATTTCTGCGGTCCAACTGTCCGCCATCATCAGGTGAGAGCGCTGGTGCACAATCTCGCCGGAACTGACTTCCCAGCGCAAGCGGCAGCCCATATATAGGCCGCAGAAGGCCCACAACGCGTGCGCGAAAAGGTGCCGTAGCTGCCCTCTAGTGCAGTAAACATGCCGCGCCGCCGGTGGTGGAAAGAGGCGAAATCGAGATATCGCTGTCAAAAATAAAAGAAAATTAAAAAAATTTTTCTATTCCGACGATTGAGACGCAGACCGTTGTTTTTTAATGTCGGATAACACCGGGTCCCAAGTCTTACTTAAAAGATAGCCCTTGTCCCTATTAATAAGATTGTCAGATAAACGAATCTCTATTGATTCTTTTAAAATACAGTCCCAATATCGAGATGCAGGGGCAACCATTTGTGTCGCATCATATTGCATTCTGTGTCCCTGGGTGAGACAGTGCTCCGCCACTGCGGATTTCTCGGGTTGAAGCAGCCGTGTGTGCCGCTGATGCTCAACACATCGGTCCTGAATGGTCCGGATCGTCTGACCAATGTAAGCCTTCCCACAGTGGCAAGGGATCTTGTATACACCGGGCTTCCTCAACCCCAGGTCATCCTTCACAGAGCCAAGAAACGCTCTAAGCTTGGCCGGCGGACGAAAAATACTTTTGATGTCATATCTTTTTAGAATTCTTCCTATCTTCGAGGAAATGCTCCCAGCAAAAGGCAGAAAAGCCACCGATTTGCAGGTATCTTCTGGTGGTTCAGGCGATGGTCCAAACTGGAAAGCACGACGGATCTGTTTATCTGTATAGCCATTCTGCTTGAACACAACCTTAAGGTGGTCCAATTCTTGTGGCAAGCTTTCTCCATCTGAAATGGCATAGGCTCTTCTCGCCAACGTTCGCAGGACCCCTGTACGCTGGAACGATGGATGACAGCTAGAAGCATGCAGGTAACTGTCCGTGTGCGTAGGCTTTCGATAAACACTGTGTCCCAGTGTCCCATCATCCTTTCTGTACACCAGAACATCCAGAAACGGAAGCTTTCCATCACTTTCCACCTCCATGGTAAACTTGATGCTAGGATGCAGGGAATTAAAATGATCTAGGAGGCGGTCAAGAGCCTCTCTCCCATGAGGCCACACCATAAACGTGTCGTCAACGTACCTCCAAAAACAGGTTGGTTTTAAGGACGCCGTCTTCAGCGCCATGTCCTCCAAATCTTCCATAAAAAGGTTGGCGACTATTGGGGACAGTGGGCTCCCCATAGCCACTCCGTCAGTCTGTTCAAAATATTTGTCATTGAATAAAAAGTACGTTGACGTCAGCACGTGGCGACAAAGCCTGGTTGTGTCCTCATCCAGTTTCTCACCAATTAATTGCAAGGATTCTTCCAGAGGAACCCGGGTAAAAAGCGACACGACATCAAAGCTCACAAGCAAATCGCAGGGACTAAGAGACAAGGACTTCAATCTCTGAATAAACACCATAGAATTGGGAATGTGATGTTCGCATTTACCGACGTGAGGGCCAAGAACAGATGCTAAATACTTGGCTAGATTGTAGGTAGGAGCACCCAAGTTACTCACGATCGGACGAAGCGGGACCCCTTTCTTATGAATCTTGGGTAGGCCGTATAGTCTCGGTGGCACGGCAGCACCAGGACGAAGTTTTTTGAGAACGTCGTCAGGTAAAGAACTCTTCTTCAACAGTGAAAGCGTCTTACGTTTTATCCGTTCAGTTGGGTCGTCCTGCAATGTTCTGTATGCTGAGTCCTCAAGTAAGAGATCCATCTTTCCCAGATAGTCATCACGTGACAGAAGAACCGTTGCGTTGCCTTTGTCGGCTGGTAGAACTATCAGATCCTCGTCTTCTCTAATGGATCGGACGGCTGCCCTTTCGAGAGAGGAGATGTTACTCCGTGGAGGCGGCGCCCGCCGCAATGTATGTGAGACCTCTTGCCTAATCTCTTCAGCTTGGCCCTCCGAAAGGTTGGACACTGCTTGTTCGACTGCACAGATGAATTCGGTGATAGGCACATTCCTCGGTGTAGGGGCAAAATTCAGGCCTTTCTCCAACACTGACAGTGTAGCGTCGTCCAGTTTTTTACTCGTGAGGTTAATCACTGTCCGTCGACGGGTGTCGTCATCAGATATCATAGGTTGAGAACAAAGCCGTTGAAACTTAGAAGACTGTTTCCTGACGGAGCTCCTATGCGTCCAATCTGATAGTGCCCAAGAAGAACTATCCACCCATTCCCAGGATGCATCCGACAGCAGCGACGATAACTCCAAGTGCACGAAAAGTAAATCCTTGGATATGAGATCCAGTTGTCTTCGAGTGAAGCGAATACGCTCCTTGACTAAGGCGAAACTGGCACGCTTCTTGATGTTGTTGGCCGTTTTCGTATCAATAAAATGCACAAATCTGGCAAACTTAGGTATCACTCTTCCATCGCGGCATCTCAGCAAAAAGGCGAGGGCACTCAGCAACTTGCCCTTCTTCTTACGAAGTTTATCAAACTTCTTCACGAGTTCCACCATCTCCTCCCCGTAGAGGCTTCTGATGTGACTACGAAGGCTTTCCCGGCGTAATAATTTATAAAATTCTTCTCGGGTATGCAGCCGGATCATGACGTCTTCAAGACACAATATTTCTGCGGTCCAACTGTCCGCCATCATCAGGTGAGAGCGCTGGTGCACAATCTCGCCGGAACTGACTTCCCAGCGCAAGCGGCAGCCCATATATAGGCCGCAGAAGGCCCACAACGCGTGCGCGAAAAGGTGCCGTAGCTGCCCTCTAGTGCAGTAAACATGCCGCGCCGCCGGTGGTGGAAAGAGGCGAAATCGAGATATCGCTGTCAAAAATAAAAGAAAATTAAAAAAAAAATTTTCTATTCCGACGATTGAGACGCAGACCGTTGTTTTTTAATGTCGGATAACACCGGGTCCCAAGTCTTACTTAAAAGATAGCCCTTGTCCCTATTAATAAGATTGTCAGATAAACGAATCTCTATTGATTCTTTTCAAATACAGTCCCAATATCGAGATGCAGGGGCAACCATTTGTGTCGCATCATATTGCATTCTGTGTCCCTGGGTGAGACAGTGCTCCGCCACTGCGGATTTCTCGGGTTGAAGCAGCCGTGTGTGCCGCTGATGCTCAACACATCGGTCCTGAATGGTCCGGATCGTCTGACCAATGTAAGCCTTCCCACAGTGGCAAGGGATCTTGTATACACCGGGCTTCCTCAACCCCAGGTCATCCTTCACAGAGCCAAGAAACGCTCTAAGCTTGGCCGGCGGACGAAAAATACTTTTGATGTCATATCTTTTTAGAATTCTTCCTATCTTCGAGGAAATGCTCCCAGCAAAAGGCAGAAAAGCCACCGATTTGCAGGTATCTTCTGGTGGTTCAGGCGATGGTCCAAACTGGAAAGCACGACGGATCTGTTTATCTGTATAGCCATTCTGCTTGAACACAACCTTAAGGTGGTCCAATTCTTGTGGCAAGCTTTCTCCATCTGAAATGGCATAGGCTCTTCTCGCCAACGTTCGCAGGACCCCTGTACGCTGGAACGATGGATGACAGCTAGAAGCATGCAGGTAACGGTCCGTGTGCGTAGGCTTTCGATAAACACTGTGTCCCAGTGTCCCATCATCCTTTCTGTACACCAGAACATCCAGAAACGGAAGCTTTCCATCACTTTCCACCTCCATGGTAAACTTGATGCTAGGATGCAGGGAATTAAAATGATCTAGGAGGCGGTCAAGAGCCTCTCTCCCATGAGGCCACACCATAAACGTGTCGTCAACGTACCTCCAAAAACAGGTTGGTTTTAAGGACGCCGTCTTCAGCGCCATGTCCTCCAAATCTTCCATAAAAAGGTTGGCGACTATTGGGGACAGTGGGCTCCCCATAGCCACTCCGTCAGTCTGTTCAAAATATTTGTCATTGAATAAAAAGTACGTTGACGTCAGCACGTGGCGACAAAGCCTGGTTGTGTCCTCATCCAGTTTCTCACCAATTAATTGCAAGGATTCTTCCAGAGGAACCCGGGTAAAAAGCGACACGACATCAAAGCTCACAAGCAAATCGCAGGGACTAAGAGACAAGGACTTCAATCTCTGAATAAACACCATAGAATTGGGAATGTGATGTTCGCATTTACCGACGTGAGGGCCAAGAACAGATGCTAAATACTTGGCTAGATTGTAGGTAGGAGCACCCAAGTTACTCACGATCGGACGAAGCGGGACCCCTTTCTTATGAATCTTGGGTAGGCCGTATAGTCTCGGTGGCACGGCAGCACCAGGACGAAGTTTTTTGAGAACGTCGTCAGGTAAAGAACTCTTCTTCAACAGTGAAAGCGTCTTACGTTTTATCCGTTCAGTTGGGTCGTCCTGCAATGTTCTGTATGCTGAGTCCTCAAGTAAGAGATCCATCTTTCCCAGATAGTCATCACGTGACAGAAGAACCGTTGCGTTGCCTTTGTCGGCTGGTAGAACTATCAGATCCTCGTCTTCTCTAATGGATCGGACGGCTGCCCTTTCGAGAGAGGAGATGTTACTCCGTGGAGGCGGCGCCCGCCGCAATGTATGTGAGACCTCTTGCCTAATCTCTTCAGCTTGGCCCTCCGAAAGGTTGGACACTGCTTGTTCGACTGCACAGATGAATTCGGTGATAGGCACATTCCTCGGTGTAGGGGCAAAATTCAGGCCTTTCTCCAACACTGACAGTGTAGCGTCGTCCAGTTTTTTACTCGTGAGGTTAATCACTGTCCGTCGACGGGTGTCGTCATCAGATATCATAGGTTGAGAACAAAGCCGTTGAAACTTAGAAGACTGTTTCCTGACGGAGCTCCTATGCGTCCAATCTGATAGTGCCCAAGAAGAACTATCCACCCATTCCCAGGATGCATCCGACAGCAGCGAAGATAACTCCAAGTGCACGAAAAGTAAATCCTTGGATATGAGATCCAGTTGTCTTCGAGTGAAGCGAATACGCTCCTTGACTAAGGCGAAACTGGCACGCTTCTTGATGTTGTTGGCCGTTTTCGTATCAATAAAATGCACAAATCTGGCAAACTTAGGTATCACTCTTCCATCGCGGCATCTCAGCAAAAAGGCGAGGGCACTCAGCAACTTGCCCTTCTTCTTACGAAGTTTATCAAACTTCTTCACGAGTTCCACCATCTCCTCCCCGTAGAGGCTTCTGATGTGACTACGAAGGCTTTCCCGGCGTAATAATTTATAAAATTCTTCTCGGGTATGCAGCCGGATCATGACGTCTTCAAGACACAATATTTCTGCGGTCCAACTGTCCGCCATCATCAGGTGAGAGCGCTGGTGCACAATCTCGCCGGAACTGACTTCCCAGCGCAAGCGGCAGCCCATATATAGGCCGCAGAAGGCCCACAACGCGTGCGCGAAAAGGTGCCGTAGCTGCCCTCTAGTGCAGTAAACATGCCGCGCCGCCGGTGGTGGAAAGAGGCGAAATCGAGATATCGCTGTCAAAAATAAAAGAAAATTAAAAAAAAAATTTTCTATTCCGACGATTGAGACGCAGACCGTTGTTTTTTAATGTCGGATAACACCGGGTCCCAAGTCTTACTTAAAAGATAGCCCTTGTCCCTATTAATAAGATTGTCAGATAAACGAATCTCTATTGATTCTTTTAAAATACAGTCCCAATATCGAGATGCAGGGGCAACCATTTGTGTCGCATCATATTGCATTCTGTGTCCCTGGGTGAGACAGTGCTCCGCCACTGCGGATTTCTCGGGTTGAAGCAGCCGTGTGTGCCGCTGATGCTCAACACATCGGTCCTGAATGGTCCGGATCGTCTGACCAATGTAAGCCTTCCCACAGTGGCAAGGGATCTTGTATACACCGGGCTTCCTCAACCCCAGGTCATCCTTCACAGAGCCAAGAAACGCTCTAAGCTTGGCCGGCGGACGAAAAATACTTTTGATGTCATATCTTTTTAGAATTCTTCCTATCTTCGAGGAAATGCTCCCAGCAAAAGGCAGAAAAGCCACCGATTTGCAGGTATCTTCTGGTGGTTCAGGCGATGGTCCAAACTGGAAAGCACGACGGATCTGTTTATCTGTATAGCCATTCTGCTTGAACACAACCTTAAGGTGGTCCAATTCTTGTGGCAAGCTTTCTCCATCTGAAATGGCATAGGCTCTTCTCGCCAACGTTCGCAGGACCCCTGTACGCTGGAACGATGGATGACAGCTAGAAGCATGCAGGTAACGGTCCGTGTGCGTAGGCTTTCGATAAACACTGTGTCCCAGTGTCCCATCATCCTTTCTGTACACCAGAACATCCAGAAACGGAAGCTTTCCATCACTTTCCACCTCCATGGTAAACTTGATGCTAGGATGCAGGGAATTAAAATGATCTAGGAGGCGGTCAAGAGCCTCTCTCCCATGAGGCCACACCATAAACGTGTCGTCAACGTACCTCCAAAAACAGGTTGGTTTTAAGGACGCCGTCTTCAGCGCCATGTCCTCCAAATCTTCCATAAAAAGGTTGGCGACTATTGGGGACAGTGGGCTCCCCATAGCCACTCCGTCAGTCTGTTCAAAATATTTGTCATTGAATAAAAAGTACGTTGACGTCAGCACGTGGCGACAAAGCCTGGTTGTGTCCTCATCCAGTTTCTCACCAATTAATTGCAAGGATTCTTCCAGAGGAACCCGGGTAAAAAGCGACACGACATCAAAGCTCACAAGCAAATCGCAGGGACTAAGAGACAAGGACTTCAATCTCTGAATAAACACCATAGAATTGGGAATGTGATGTTCGCATTTACCGACGTGAGGGCCAAGAACAGATGCTAAATACTTGGCTAGATTGTAGGTAGGAGCACCCAAGTTACTCACGATCGGACGAAGCGGGACCCCTTTCTTATGAATCTTGGGTAGGCCGTATAGTCTCGGTGGCACGGCAGCACCAGGACGAAGTTTTTTGAGAACGTCGTCAGGTAAAGAACTCTTCTTCAACAGTGAAAGCGTCTTACGTTTTATCCGTTCAGTTGGGTCGTCCTGCAATGTTCTGTATGCTGAGTCCTCAAGTAAGAGATCCATCTTTCCCAGATAGTCATCACGTGACAGAAGAACCGTTGCGTTGCCTTTGTCGGCTGGTAGAACTATCAGATCCTCATCTTCTCTAATGGATCGGACGGCTGCCCTTTCGAGAGAGGAGATGTTACTCCGTGGAGGCGGCGCCCGCCGCAATGTATGTGAGACCTCTTGCCTAATCTCTTCAGCTTGGCCCTCCGAAAGGTTGGACACTGCTTGTTCGACTGCACAGATGAATTCGGTGATAGGCACATTCCTCGGTGTAGGGGCAAAATTCAGGCCTTTCTCCAACACTGACAGTGTAGCGTCGTCCAGTTTTTTACTCGTGAGGTTAATCACTGTCCGTCGACGGGTGTCGTCATCAGATATCATAGGTTGAGAACAAAGCCGTTGAAACTTAGAAGACTGTTTCCTGACGGAGCTCCTATGCGTCCAATCTGATAGTGCCCAAGAAGAACTATCCACCCATTCCCAGGATGCATCCGACAGCAGCGACGATAACTCCAAGTGCACGAAAAGTAAATCCTTGGATATGAGATCCAGTTGTCTTCGAGTGAAGCGAATACGCTCCTTGACTAAGGCGAAACTGGCACGCTTCTTGATGTTGTTGGCCGTTTTCGTATCAATAAAATGCACAAATCTGGCAAACTTAGGTATCACTCTTCCATCGCGGCATCTCAGCAAAAAGGCGAGGGCACTCAGCAACTTGCCCTTCTTCTTACGAAGTTTATCAAACTTCTTCACGAGTTCCACCATCTCCTCCCCGTAGAGGCTTCTGATGTGACTACGAAGGCTTTCCCGGCGTAATAATTTATAAAATTCTTCTCGGGTATGCAGCCGGATCATGACGTCTTCAAGACACAATATTTCTGCGGTCCAACTGTCCGCCATCATCAGGTGAGAGCGCTGGTGCACAATCTCGCCGGAACTGACTTCCCAGCGCAAGCGGCAGCCCATATATAGGCCGCAGAAGGCCCACAACGCGTGCGCGAAAAGGTGCCGTAGCTGCCCTCTAGTGCAGTAAACATGCCGCGCCGCCGGTGGTGGAAAGAGGCGAAATCGAGATATCGCTGTCAAAAATAAAAGAAAATTAAAAAAATTTTTCTATTCCGACGATTGAGACGCAGACCGTTGTTTTTTAATGTCGGATAACACCGGGTCCCAAGTCTTACTTAAAAGATAGCCCTTGTCCCTATTAATAAGATTGTCAGATAAACGAATCTCTATTGATTCTTTTAAAATACAGTCCCAATATCGAGATGCAGGGGCAACCATTTGTGTCGCATCATATTGCATTCTGTGTCCCTGGGTGAGACAGTGCTCCGCCACTGCGGATTTCTCGGGTTGAAGCAGCCGTGTGTGCCGCTGATGCTCAACACATCGGTCCTGAATGGTCCGGATCGTCTGACCAATGTAAGCCTTCCCACAGTGGCAAGGGATCTTGTATACACCGGGCTTCCTCAACCCCAGGTCATCCTTCACAGAGCCAAGAAACGCTCTAAGCTTGGCCGGCGGACGAAAAATACTTTTGATGTCATATCTTTTTAGAATTCTTCCTATCTTCGAGGAAATGCTCCCAGCAAAAGGCAGAAAAGCCACCGATTTGCAGGTATCTTCTGGTGGTTCAGGCGATGGTCCAAACTGGAAAGCACGACGGATCTGTTTATCTGTATAGCCATTCTGCTTGAACACAACCTTAAGGTGGTCCAATTCTTGTGGCAAGCTTTCTCCATCTGAAATGGCATAGGCTCTTCTCGCCAACGTTCGCAGGACCCCTGTACGCTGGAACGATGGATGACAGCTAGAAGCATGCAGGTAACGGTCCGTGTGCGTAGGCTTTCGATAAACACTGTGTCCCAGTGTCCCATCATCCTTTCTGTACACCAGAACATCCAGAAACGGAAGCTTTCCATCACTTTCCACCTCCATGGTAAACTTGATGCTAGGATGCAGGGAATTAAAATGATCTAGGAGGCGGTCAAGAGCCTCTCTCCCATGAGGCCACACCATAAACGTGTCGTCAACGTACCTCCAAAAACAGGTTGGTTTTAAGGACGCCGTCTTCAGCGCCATGTCCTCCAAATCTTCCATAAAAAGGTTGGCGACTATTGGGGACAGTGGGCTCCCCATAGCCACTCCGTCAGTCTGTTCAAAATATTTGTCATTGAATAAAAAGTACGTTGACGTCAGCACGTGGCGACAAAGCCTGGTTGTGTCCTCATCCAGTTTCTCACCAATTAATTGCAAGGATTCTTCCAGAGGAACCCGGGTAAAAAGCGACACGACATCAAAGCTCACAAGCAAATCGCAGGGACTAAGAGACAAGGACTTCAATCTCTGAATAAACACCATAGAATTGGGAATGTGATGTTCGCATTTACCGACGTGAGGGCCAAGAACAGATGCTAAATACTTGGCTAGATTGTAGGTAGGAGCACCCAAGTTACTCACGATCGGACGAAGCGGGACCCCTTTCTTATGAATCTTGGGTAGGCCGTATAGTCTCGGTGGCACGGCAGCACCAGGACGAAGTTTTTTGAGAACGTCGTCAGGTAAAGAACTCTTCTTCAACAGTGAAAGCGTCTTACGTTTTATCCGTTCAGTTGGGTCGTCCTGCAATGTTCTGTATGCTGAGTCCTCAAGTAAGAGATCCATCTTTCCCAGATAGTCATCACGTGACAGAAGAACCGTTGCGTTGCCTTTGTCGGCTGGTAGAACTATCAGATCCTCGTCTTCTCTAATGGATCGGACGGCTGCCCTTTCGAGAGAGGAGATGTTACTCCGTGGAGGCGGCGCCCGCCGCAATGTATGTGAGACCTCTTGCCTAATCTCTTCAGCTTGGCCCTCCGAAAGGTTGGACACTGCTTGTTCGACTGCACAGATGAATTCGGTGATAGGCACATTCCTCGGTGTAGGGGCAAAATTCAGGCCTTTCTCCAACACTGACAGTGTAGCGTCGTCCAGTTTTTTACTCGTGAGGTTAATCACTGTCCGTCGACGGGTGTCGTCATCAGATATCATAGGTTGAGAACAAAGCCGTTGAAACTTAGAAGACTGTTTCCTGACGGAGCTCCTATGCGTCCAATCTGATAGTGCCCAAGAAGAACTATCCACCCATTCCCAGGATGCATCCGACAGCAGCGACGATAACTCCAAGTGCACGAAAAGTAAATCCTTGGATATGAGATCCAGTTGTCTTCGAGTGAAGCGAATACGCTCCTTGACTAAGGCGAAACTGGCACGCTTCTTGATGTTGTTGGCCGTTTTCGTATCAATAAAATGCACAAATCTGGCAAACTTAGGTATCACTCTTCCATCGCGGCATCTCAGCAAAAAGGCGAGGGCACTCAGCAACTTGCCCTTCTTCTTACGAAGTTTATCAAACTTCTTCACGAGTTCCACCATCTCCTCCCCGTAGAGGCTTCTGATGTGACTACGAAGGCTTTCCCGGCGTAATAATTTATAAAATTCTTCTCGGGTATGCAGCCGGATCATGACGTCTTCAAGACACAATATTTCTGCGGTCCAACTGTCCGCCATCATCAGGTGAGAGCGCTGGTGCACAATCTCGCCGGAACTGACTTCCCAGCGCAAGCGGCAGCCCATATATAGGCCGCAGAAGGCCCACAACGCGTGCGCGAAAAGGTGCCGTAGCTGCCCTCTAGTGCAGTAAACATGCCGCGCCGCCGGTGGTGGAAAGAGGCGAAATCGAGATATCGCTGTCAAAAATAAAAGAAAATTAAAAAAATTTTTCTATTCCGACGATTGAGACGCAGACCGTTGTTTTTTAATGTCGGATAACACCGGGTCCCAAGTCTTACTTAAAAGATAGCCCTTGTCCCTATTAATAAGATTGTCAGATAAACGAATCTCTATTGATTCTTTTAAAATACAGTCCCAATATCGAGATGCAGGGGCAACCATTTGTGTCGCATCATATTGCATTCTGTGTCCCTGGGTGAGACAGTGCTCCGCCACTGCGGATTTCTCGGGTTGAAGCAGCCGTGTGTGCCGCTGATGCTCAACACATCGGTCCTGAATGGTCCGGATCGTCTGACCAATGTAAGCCTTCCCACAGTGGCAAGGGATCTTGTATACACCGGGCTTCCTCAACCCCAGGTCATCCTTCACAGAGCCAAGAAACGCTCTAAGCTTGGCCGGCGGACGAAAAATACTTTTGATGTCATATCTTTTTAGAATTCTTCCTATCTTCGAGGAAATGCTCCCAGCAAAAGGCAGAAAAGCCACCGATTTGCAGGTATCTTCTGGTGGTTCAGGCGATGGTCCAAACTGGAAAGCACGACGGATCTGTTTATCTGTATAGCCATTCTGCTTGAACACAACCTTAAGGTGGTCCAATTCTTGTGGCAAGCTTTCTCCATCTGAAATGGCATAGGCTCTTCTCGCCAACGTTCGCAGGACCCCTGTACGCTGGAACGATGGATGACAGCTAGAAGCATGCAGGTAACGGTCCGTGTGCGTAGGCTTTCGATAAACACTGTGTCCCAGTGTCCCATCATCCTTTCTGTACACCAGAACATCCAGAAACGGAAGCTTTCCATCACTTTCCACCTCCATGGTAAACTTGATGCTAGGATGCAGGGAATTAAAATGATCTAGGAGGCGGTCAAGAGCCTCTCTCCCATGAGGCCACACCATAAACGTGTCGTCAACGTACCTCCAAAAACAGGTTGGTTTTAAGGACGCCGTCTTCAGCGCCATGTCCTCCAAATCTTCCATAAAAAGGTTGGCGACTATTGGGGACAGTGGGCTCCCCATAGCCACTCCGTCAGTCTGTTCAAAATATTTGTCATTGAATAAAAAGTACGTTGACGTCAGCACGTGGCGACAAAGCCTGGTTGTGTCCTCATCCAGTTTCTCACCAATTAATTGCAAGGATTCTTCCAGAGGAACCCGGGTAAAAAGCGACACGACATCAAAGCTCACAAGCAAATCGCAGGGACTAAGAGACAAGGACTTCAATCTCTGAATAAACACCATAGAATTGGGAATGTGATGTTCGCATTTACCGACGTGAGGGCCAAGAACAGATGCTAAATACTTGGCTAGATTGTAGGTAGGAGCACCCAAGTTACTCACGATCGGACGAAGCGGGACCCCTTTCTTATGAATCTTGGGTAGGCCGTATAGTCTCGGTGGCACGGCAGCACCAGGACGAAGTTTTTTGAGAACGTCGTCAGGTAAAGAACTCTTCTTCAACAGTGAAAGCGTCTTACGTTTTATCCGTTCAGTTGGGTCGTCCTGCAATGTTCTGTATGCTGAGTCCTCAAGTAAGAGATCCATCTTTCCCAGATAGTCATCACGTGACAGAAGAACCGTTGCGTTGCCTTTGTCGGCTGGTAGAACTATCAGATCCTCGTCTTCTCTAATGGATCGGACGGCTGCCCTTTCGAGAGAGGAGATGTTACTCCGTGGAGGCGGCGCCCGCCGCAATGTATGTGAGACCTCTTGCCTAATCTCTTCAGCTTGGCCCTCCGAAAGGTTGGACACTGCTTGTTCGACTGCACAGATGAATTCGGTGATAGGCACATTCCTCGGTGTAGGGGCAAAATTCAGGCCTTTCTCCAACACTGACAGTGTAGCGTCGTCCAGTTTTTTACTCGTGAGGTTAATCACTGTCCGTCGACGGGTGTCGTCATCAGATATCATAGGTTGAGAACAAAGCCGTTGAAACTTAGAAGACTGTTTCCTGACGGAGCTCCTATGCGTCCAATCTGATAGTGCCCAAGAAGAACTATCCACCCATTCCCAGGATGCATCCGACAGCAGCGACGATAACTCCAAGTGCACGAAAAGTAAATCCTTGGATATGAGATCCAGTTGTCTTCGAGTGAAGCGAATACGCTCCTTGACTAAGGCGAAACTGGCACGCTTCTTGATGTTGTTGGCCGTTTTCGTATCAATAAAATGCACAAATCTGGCAAACTTAGGTATCACTCTTCCATCGCGGCATCTCAGCATAAAGGCGAGGGCACTCAGCAACTTGCCCTTCTTCTTACGAAGTTTATCAAACTTCTTCACGAGTTCCACCATCTCCTCCCCGTAGAGGCTTCTGATGTGACTACGAAGGCTTTCCCGGCGTAATAATTTATAAAATTCTTCTCGGGTATGCAGCCGGATCATGACGTCTTCAAGACACAATATTTCTGCGGTCCAACTGTCCGCCATCATCAGGTGAGAGCGCTGGTGCACAATCTCGCCGGAACTGACTTCCCAGCGCAAGCGGCAGCCCATATATAGGCCGCAGAAGGCCCACAACGCGTGCGCGAAAAGGTGCCGTAGCTGCCCTCTAGTGCAGTAAACATGCCGCGCCGCCGGTGGTGGAAAGAGGCGAAATCGAGATATCGCTGTCAAAAATAAAAGAAAATTAAAAAAAAATTTTTCTATTCCGACGATTGAGACGCAGACCGTTGTTTTTTAATGTCGGATAACACCGGGTCCCAAGTCTTACTTAAAAGATAGCCCTTGTCCCTATTAATAAGATTGTCAGATAAACGAATCTCTATTGATTCTTTTAAAATACAGTCCCAATATCGAGATGCAGGGGCAACCATTTGTGTCGCATCATATTGCATTCTGTGTCCCTGGGTGAGACAGTGCTCCGCCACTGCGGATTTCTCGGGTTGAAGCAGCCGTGTGTGCCGCTGATGCTCAACACATCGGTCCTGAATGGTCCGGATCGTCTGACCAATGTAAGCCTTCCCACAGTGGCAAGGGATCTTGTATACACCGGGCTTCCTCAACCCCAGGTCATCCTTCACAGAGCCAAGAAACGCTCTAAGCTTGGCCGGCGGACGAAAAATACTTTTGATGTCATATCTTTTTAGAATTCTTCCTATCTTCGAGGAAATGCTCCCAGCAAAAGGCAGAAAAGCCACCGATTTGCAGGTATCTTCTGGTGGTTCAGGCGATGGTCCAAACTGGAAAGCACGACGGATCTGTTTATCTGTATAGCCATTCTGCTTGAACACAACCTTAAGGTGGTCCAATTCTTGTGGCAAGCTTTCTCCATCTGAAATGGCATAGGCTCTTCTCGCCAACGTTCGCAGGACCCCTGTACGCTGGAACGATGGATGACAGCTAGAAGCATGCAGGTAACTGTCCGTGTGCGTAGGCTTTCGATAAACACTGTGTCCCAGTGTCCCATCATCCTTTCTGTACACCAGAACATCCAGAAACGGAAGCTTTCCATCACTTTCCACCTCCATGGTAAACTTGATGCTAGGATGCAGGGAATTAAAATGATCTAGGAGGCGGTCAAGAGCCTCTCTCCCATGAGGCCACACCATAAACGTGTCGTCAACGTACCTCCAAAAACAGGTTGGTTTTAAGGACGCCGTCTTCAGCGCCATGTCCTCCAAATCTTCCATAAAAAGGTTGGCGACTATTGGGGACAGTGGGCTCCCCATAGCCACTCCGTCAGTCTGTTCAAAATATTTGTCATTGAATAAAAAGTACGTTGACGTCAGCACGTGGCGACAAAGCCTGGTTGTGTCCTCATCCAGTTTCTCACCAATTAATTGCAAGGATTCTTCCAGAGGAACCCGGGTAAAAAGCGACACGACATCAAAGCTCACAAGCAAATCGCAGGGACTAAGAGACAAGGACTTCAATCTCTGAATAAACACCATAGAATTGGGAATGTGATGTTCGCATTTACCGACGTGAGGGCCAAGAACAGATGCTAAATACTTGGCTAGATTGTAGGTAGGAGCACCCAAGTTACTCACGATCGGACGAAGCGGGACCCCTTTCTTATGAATCTTGGGTAGGCCGTATAGTCTCGGTGGCACGGCAGCACCAGGACGAAGTTTTTTGAGAACGTCGTCAGGTAAAGAACTCTTCTTCAACAGTGAAAGCGTCTTACGTTTTATCCGTTCAGTTGGGTCGTCCTGCAATGTTCTGTATGCTGAGTCCTCAAGTAAGAGATCCATCTTTCCCAGATAGTCATCACGTGACAGAAGAACCGTTGCGTTGCCTTTGTCGGCTGGTAGAACTATCAGATCCTCGTCTTCTCTAATGGATCGGACGGCTGCCCTTTCGAGAGAGGAGATGTTACTCCGTGGAGGCGGCGCCCGCCGCAATGTATGTGAGACCTCTTGCCTAATCTCTTCAGCTTGGCCCTCCGAAAGGTTGGACACTGCTTGTTCGACTGCACAGATGAATTCGGTGATAGGCACATTCCTCGGTGTAGGGGCAAAATTCAGGCCTTTCTCCAACACTGACAGTGTAGCGTCGTCCAGTTTTTTACTCGTGAGGTTAATCACTGTCCGTCGACGGGTGTCGTCATCAGATATCATAGGTTGAGAACAAAGCCGTTGAAACTTAGAAGACTGTTTCCTGACGGAGCTCCTATGCGTCCAATCTGATAGTGCCCAAGAAGAACTATCCACCCATTCCCAGGATGCATCCGACAGCAGCGACGATAACTCCAAGTGCACGAAAAGTAAATCCTTGGATATGAGATCCAGTTGTCTTCGAGTGAAGCGAATACGCTCCTTGACTAAGGCGAAACTGGCACGCTTCTTGATGTTGTTGGCCGTTTTCGTATCAATAAAATGCACAAATCTGGCAAACTTAGGTATCACTCTTCCATCGCGGCATCTCAGCAAAAAGGCGAGGGCACTCAGCAACTTGCCCTTCTTCTTACGAAGTTTATCAAACTTCTTCACGAGTTCCACCATCTCCTCCCCGTAGAGGCTTCTGATGTGACTACGAAGGCTTTCCCGGCGTAATAATTTATAAAATTCTTCTCGGGTATGCAGCCGGATCATGACGTCTTCAAGACACAATATTTCTGCGGTCCAACTGTCCGCCATCATCAGGTGAGAGCGCTGGTGCACAATCTCGCCGGAACTGACTTCCCAGCGCAAGCGGCAGCCCATATATAGGCCGCAGAAGGCCCACAACGCGTGCGCGAAAAGGTGCCGTAGCTGCCCTCTAGTGCAGTAAACATGCCGCGCCGCCGGTGGTGGAAAGAGGCGAAATCGAGATATCGCTGTCAAAAATAAAAGAAAATTAAAAAAAAATTTTTCTATTCCGACGATTGAGACGCAGACCGTTGTTTTTTAATGTCGGATAACACCGGGTCCCAAGTCTTACTTAAAAGATAGCCCTTGTCCCTATTAATAAGATTGTCAGATAAACGAATCTCTATTGATTCTTTTAAAATACAGTCCCAATATCGAGATGCAGGGGCAACCATTTGTGTCGCATCATATTGCATTCTGTGTCCCTGGGTGAGACAGTGCTCCGCCACTGCGGATTTCTCGGGTTGAAGCAGCCGTGTGTGCCGCTGATGCTCAACACATCGGTCCTGAATGGTCCGGATCGTCTGACCAATGTAAGCCTTCCCACAGTGGCAAGGGATCTTGTATACACCGGGCTTCCTCAACCCCAGGTCATCCTTCACAGAGCCAAGAAACGCTCTAAGCTTGGCCGGCGGACGAAAAATACTTTTGATGTCATATCTTTTTAGAATTCTTCCTATCTTCGAGGAAATGCTCCCAGCAAAAGGCAGAAAAGCCACCGATTTGCAGGTATCTTCTGGTGGTTCAGGCGATGGTCCAAACTGGAAAGCACGACGGATCTGTTTATCTGTATAGCCATTCTGCTTGAACACAACCTTAAGGTGGTCCAATTCTTGTGGCAAGCTTTCTCCATCTGAAATGGCATAGGCTCTTCTCGCCAACGTTCGCAGGACCCCTGTACGCTGGAACGATGGATGACAGCTAGAAGCATGCAGGTAACGGTCCGTGTGCGTAGGCTTTCGATAAACACTGTGTCCCAGTGTCCCATCATCCTTTCTGTACACCAGAACATCCAGAAACGGAAGCTTTACATCACTTTCCACCTCCATGGTAAACTTGATGCTAGGATGCAGGGAATTAAAATGATCTAGGAGGCGGTCAAGAGCCTCTCTCCCATGAGGCCACACCATAAACGTGTCGTCAACGTACCTCCAAAAACAGGTTGGTTTTAAGGACGCCGTCTTCAGCGCCATGTCCTCCAAATCTTCCATAAAAAGGTTGGCGACTATTGGGGACAGTGGGCTCCCCATAGCCACTCCGTCAGTCTGTTCAAAATATTTGTCATTGAATAAAAAGTACGTTGACGTCAGCACGTGGCGACAAAGCCTGGTTGTGTCCTCATCCAGTTTCTCACCAATTAATTGCAAGGATTCTTCCAGAGGAACCCGGGTAAAAAGCGACACGACATCAAAGCTCACAAGCAAATCGCAGGGACTAAGAGACAAGGACTTCAATCTCTGAATAAACACCATAGAATTGGGAATGTGATGTTCGCATTTACCGACGTGAGGGCCAAGAACAGATGCTAAATACTTGGCTAGATTGTAGGTAGGAGCACCCAAGTTACTCACGATCGGACGAAGCGGGACCCCTTTCTTATGAATCTTGGGTAGGCCGTATAGTCTCGGTGGCACGGCAGCACCAGGACGAAGTTTTTTGAGAACGTCGTCAGGTAAAGAACTCTTCTTCAACAGTGAAAGCGTCTTACGTTTTATCCGTTCAGTTGGGTCGTCCTGCAATGTTCTGTATGCTGAGTCCTCAAGTAAGAGATCCATCTTTCCCAGATAGTCATCACGTGACAGAAGAACCGTTGCGTTGCCTTTGTCGGCTGGTAGAACTATCAGATCCTCGTCTTCTCTAATGGATCGGACGGCTGCCCTTTCGAGAGAGGAGATGTTACTCCGTGGAGGCGGCGCCCGCCGCAATGTATGTGAGACCTCTTGCCTAATCTCTTCAGCTTGGCCCTCCGAAAGGTTGGACACTGCTTGTTCGACTGCACAGATGAATTCGGTGATAGGCACATTCCTCGGTGTAGGGGCAAAATTCAGGCCTTTCTCCAACACTGACAGTGTAGCGTCATCCAGTTTTTTACTCGTGAGGTTAATCACTGTCCGTCGACGGGTGTCGTCATCAGATATCATAGGTTGAGAACAAAGCCGTTGAAACTTAGAAGACTGTTTCCTGACGGAGCTCCTATGCGTCCAATCTGATAGTGCCCAAGAAGAACTATCCACCCATTCCCAGGATGCATCCGACAGCAGCGACGATAACTCCAAGTGCACGAAAAGTAAATCCTTGGATATGAGATCCAGTTGTCTTCGAGTGAAGCGAATACGCTCCTTGACTAAGGCGAAACTGGCACGCTTCTTGATGTTGTTGGCCGTTTTCGTATCAATAAAATGCACAAATCTGGCAAACTTAGGTATCACTCTTCCATCGCGGCATCTCAGCAAAAAGGCGAGGGCACTCAGCAACTTGCCCTTCTTCTTACGAAGTTTATCAAACTTCTTCACGAGTTCCACCATCTCCTCCCCGTAGAGGCTTCTGATGTGACTACGAAGGCTTTCCCGGCGTAATAATTTATAAAATTCTTCTCGGGTATGCAGCCGGATCATGACGTCTTCAAGACACAATATTTCTGCGGTCCAACTGTCCGCCATCATCAGGTGAGAGCGCTGGTGCACAATCTCGCCGGAACTGACTTCCCAGCGCAAGCGGCAGCCCATATATAGGCCGCAGAAGGCCCACAACGCGTGCGCGAAAAGGTGCCGTAGCTGCCCTCTAGTGCAGTAAACATGCCGCGCCGCCGGTGGTGGAAAGAGGCGAAATCGAGATATCGCTGTCAAAAATAAAAGAAAATTAAAAAAATTTTTCTATTCCGACGATTGAGACGCAGACCGTTGTTTTTTAATGTCGGATAACACCGGGTCCCAAGTCTTACTTAAAAGATAGCCCTTGTCCCTATTAATAAGATTGTCAGATAAACGAATCTCTATTGATTCTTTTAAAATACAGTCCCAATATCGAGATGCAGGGGCAACCATTTGTGTCGCATCATATTGCATTCTGTGTCCCTGGGTGAGACAGTGCTCCGCCACTGCGGATTTCTCGGGTTGAAGCAGCCGTGTGTGCCGCTGATGCTCAACACATCGGTCCTGAATGGTCCGGATCGTCTGACCAATGTAAGCCTTCCCACAGTGGCAAGGGATCTTGTATACACCGGGCTTCCTCAACCCCAGGTCATCCTTCACAGAGCCAAGAAACGCTCTAAGCTTGGCCGGCGGACGAAAAATACTTTTGATGTCATATCTTTTTAGAATTCTTCCTATCTTCGAGGAAATGCTCCCAGCAAAAGGCAGAAAAGCCACCGATTTGCAGGTATCTTCTGGTGGTTCAGGCGATGGTCCAAACTGGAAAGCACGACGGATCTGTTTATCTGTATAGCCATTCTGCTTGAACACAACCTTAAGGTGGTCCAATTCTTGTGGCAAGCTTTCTCCATCTGAAATGGCATAGGCTCTTCTCGCCAACGTTCGCAGGACCCCTGTACGCTGGAACGATGGATGACAGCTAGAAGCATGCAGGTAACGGTCCGTGTGCGTAGGCTTTCGATAAACACTGTGTCCCAGTGTCCCATCATCCTTTCTGTACACCAGAACATCCAGAAACGGAAGCTTTCCATCACTTTCCACCTCCATGGTAAACTTGATGCTAGGATGCAGGGAATTAAAATGATCTAGGAGGCGGTCAAGAGCCTCTCTCCCATGAGGCCACACCATAAACGTGTCGTCAACGTACCTCCAAAAACAGGTTGGTTTTAAGGACGCCGTCTTCAGCGCCATGTCCTCCAAATCTTCCATAAAAAGGTTGGCGACTATTGGGGACAGTGGGCTCCCCATAGCCACTCCGTCAGTCTGTTCAAAATATTTGTCATTGAATAAAAAGTACGTTGACGTCAGCACGTGGCGACAAAGCCTGGTTGTGTCCTCATCCAGTTTCTCACCAATTAATTGCAAGGATTCTTCCAGAGGAACCCGGGTAAAAAGCGACACGACATCAAAGCTCACAAGCAAATCGCAGGGACTAAGAGACAAGGACTTCAATCTCTGAATAAACACCATAGAATTGGGAATGTGATGTTCGCATTTACCGACGTGAGGGCCAAGAACAGATGCTAAATACTTGGCTAGATTGTAGGTAGGAGCACCCAAGTTACTCACGATCGGACGAAGCGGGACCCCTTTCTTATGAATCTTGGGTAGGCCGTATAGTCTCGGTGGCACGGCAGCACCAGGACGAAGTTTTTTGAGAACGTCGTCAGGTAAAGAACTCTTCTTCAACAGTGAAAGCGTCTTACGTTTTATCCGTTCAGTTGGGTCGTCCTGCAATGTTCTGTATGCTGAGTCCTCAAGTAAGAGATCCATCTTTCCCAGATAGTCATCACGTGACAGAAGAACCGTTGCGTTGCCTTTGTCGGCTGGTAGAACTATCAGATCCTCGTCTTCTCTAATGGATCGGACGGCTGCCCTTTCGAGAGAGGAGATGTTACTCCGTGGAGGCGGCGCCCGCCGCAATGTATGTGAGACCTCTTGCCTAATCTCTTCAGCTTGGCCCTCCGAAAGGTTGGACACTGCTTGTTCGACTGCACAGATGAATTCGGTGATAGGCACATTCCTCGGTGTAGGGGCAAAATTCAGGCCTTTCTCCAACACTGACAGTGTAGCGTCGTCCAGTTTTTTACTCGTGAGGTTAATCACTGTCCGTCGACGGGTGTCGTCATCAGATATCATAGGTTGAGAACAAAGCCGTTGAAACTTAGAAGACTGTTTCCTGACGGAGCTCCTATGCGTCCAATCTGATAGAGCCCAAGAAGAACTATCCACCCATTCCCAGGATGCATCCGACAGCAGCGACGATAACTCCAAGTGCACGAAAAGTAAATCCTTGGATATGAGATCCAGTTGTCTTCGAGTGAAGCGAATACGCTCCTTGACTAAGGCGAAACTGGCACGCTTCTTGATGTTGTTGGCCGTTTTCGTATCAATAAAATGCACAAATCTGGCAAACTTAGGTATCACTCTTCCATCGCGGCATCTCAGCAAAAAGGCGAGGGCACTCAGCAACTTGCCCTTCTTCTTACGAAGTTTATCAAACTTCTTCACGAGTTCCACCATCTCCTCCCCGTAGAGGCTTCTGATGTGACTACGAAGGCTTTCCCGGCGTAATAATTTATAAAATTCTTCTCGGGTATGCAGCCGGATCATGACGTCTTCAAGACACAATATTTCTGCGGTCCAACTGTCCGCCATCATCAGGTGAGAGCGCTGGTGCACAATCTCGCCGGAACTGACTTCCCAGCGCAAGCGGCAGCCCATATATAGGCCGCAGAAGGCCCACAACGCGTGCGCGAAAAGGTGCCGTAGCTGCCCTCTAGTGCAGTAAACATGCCGCGCCGCCGGTGGTGGAAAGAGGCGAAATCGAGATATCGCTGTCAAAAATAAAAGAAAATTAAAAAAAAATTTTTCTATTCCGACGATTGAGACGCAGACCGTTGTTTTTTAATGTCGGATAACACCGGGTCCCAAGTCTTACTTAAAAGATAGCCCTTGTCCCTATTAATAAGATTGTCAGATAAACGAATCTCTATTGATTCTTTTAAAATACAGTCCCAATATCGAGATGCAGGGGCAACCATTTGTGTCGCATCATATTGCATTCTGTGTCCCTGGGTGAGACAGTGCTCCGCCACTGCGGATTTCTCGGGTTGAAGCAGCCGTGTGTGCCGCTGATGCTCAACACATCGGTCCTGAATGGTCCGGATCGTCTGACCAATGTAAGCCTTCCCACAGTGGCAAGGGATCTTGTATACACCGGGCTTCCTCAACCCCAGGTCATCCTTCACAGAGCCAAGAAACGCTCTAAGCTTGGCCGGCGGACGAAAAATACTTTTGATGTCATATCTTTTTAGAATTCTTCCTATCTTCGAGGAAATGCTCCCAGCAAAAGGCAGAAAAGCCACCGATTTGCAGGTATCTTCTGGTGGTTCAGGCGATGGTCCAAACTGGAAAGCACGACGGATCTGTTTATCTGTATAGCCATTCTGCTTGAACACAACCTTAAGGTGGTCCAATTCTTGTGGCAAGCTTTCTCCATCTGAAATGGCATAGGCTCTTCTCGCCAACGTTCGCAGGACCCCTGTACGCTGGAACGATGGATGACAGCTAGAAGCATGCAGGTAACGGTCCGTGTGCGTAGGCTTTCGATAAACACTGTGTCCCAGTGTCCCATCATCCTTTCTGTACACCAGAACATCCAGAAACGGAAGCTTTACATCACTTTCCACCTCCATGGTAAACTTGATGCTAGGATGCAGGGAATTAAAATGATCTAGGAGGCGGTCAAGAGCCTCTCTCCCATGAGGCCACACCATAAACGTGTCGTCAACGTACCTCCAAAAACAGGTTGGTTTTAAGGACGCCGTCTTCAGCGCCATGTCCTCCAAATCTTCCATAAAAAGGTTGGCGACTATTGGGGACAGTGGGCTCCCCATAGCCACACCGTCAGTCTGTTCAAAATATTTGTCATTGAATAAAAAGTACGTTGACGTCAGCACGTGGCGACAAAGCCTGGTTGTGTCCTCATCCAGTTTCTCACCAATTAATTGCAAGGATTCTTCCAGAGGAACCCGGGTAAAAAGCGACACGACATCAAAGCTCACAAGCAAATCGCAGGGACTAAGAGACAAGGACTTCAATCTCTGAATAAACACCATAGAATTGGGAATGTGATGTTCGCATTTACCGACGTGAGGGCCAAGAACAGATGCTAAATACTTGGCTAGATTGTAGGTAGGAGCACCCAAGTTACTCACGATCGGACGAAGCGGGACCCCTTTCTTATGAATCTTGGGTAGGCCGTATAGTCTCGGTGGCACGGCAGCACCAGGACGAAGTTTTTTGAGAACGTCGTCAGGTAAAGAACTCTTCTTCAACAGTGAAAGCGTCTTACGTTTTATCCGTTCAGTTGGGTCGTCCTGCAATGTTCTGTATGCTGAGTCCTCAAGTAAGAGATCCATCTTTCCCAGATAGTCATCACGTGACAGAAGAACCGTTGCGTTGCCTTTGTCGGCTGGTAGAACTATCAGATCCTCGTCTTCTCTAATGGATCGGACGGCTGCCCTTTCGAGAGAGGAGATGTTACTCCGTGGAGGCGGCGCCCGCCGCAATGTATGTGAGACCTCTTGCCTAATCTCTTCAGCTTGGCCCTCCGAAAGGTTGGACACTGCTTGTTCGACTGCACAGATGAATTCGGTGATAGGCACATTCCTCGGTGTAGGGGCAAAATTCAGGCCTTTCTCCAACACTGACAGTGTAGCGTCGTCCAGTTTTTTACTCGTGAGGTTAATCACTGTCCGTCGACGGGTGTCGTCATCAGATATCATAGGTTGAGAACAAAGCCGTTGAAACTTAGAAGACTGTTTCCTGACGGAGCTCCTATGCGTCCAATCTGATAGTGCCCAAGAAGAACTATCCACCCATTCCCAGGATGCATCCGACAGCAGCGACGATAACTCCAAGTGCACGAAAAGTAAATCCTTGGATATGAGATCCAGTTGTCTTCGAGTGAACGAATACGCTCCTTGACTAAGGCGAAACTGGCACGCTTCTTGATGTTGTTGGCCGTTTTCGTATCAATAAAATGCACAAATCTGGCAAACTTAGGTATCACTCTTCCATCGCGGCATCTCAGCAAAAAGGCGAGGGCACTCAGCAACTTGCCCTTCTTCTTACGAAGTTTATCAAACTTCTTCACGAGTTCCACCATCTCCTCCCCGTAGAGGCTTCTGATGTGACTACGAAGGCTTTCCCGGCGTAATAATTTATAAAATTCTTCTCGGGTATGCAGCCGGATCATGACGTCTTCAAGACACAATATTTCTGCGGTCCAACTGTCCGCCATCATCAGGTGAGAGCGCTGGTGCACAATCTCGCCGGAACTGACTTCCCAGCGCAAGCGGCAGCCCATATATAGGCCGCAGAAGGCCCACAACGCGTGCGCGAAAAGGTGCCGTAGCTGCCCTCTAGTGCAGTAAACATGCCGCGCCGCCGGTGGTGGAAAGAGGCGAAATCGAGATATCGCTGTCAAAAATAAAAGAAAATTAAAAAAATTTTTCTAAATTATGGAAGATTTGGAGGACATGGCGCTGAAGACGGCGTCCTTAAAACCAACCTGTTTTTGGTGGTACGTTGACGACACGTTTATGGTGTGGCCTCATGGGAGAGAGGCTCTTGACCGCCTCCTAGATCATTTTAATTCCCTGCATCCTAGCATCAAGTTTACCATGGAGGTGGAAAGTGATGGAAAGCTTCCGTTTCTGGATGTTCTGGTGTACAGAAAGGATGATGGGACACTGGGACACAGTGTTTATCGAAAGCCTACGCACACGGACCGTTACCTGCATGCTTCTAGCTGTCATCCATCGTTCCAGCGTACAGGGGTCCTGCGAACGTTGGCGAGAAGAGCCTATGCCATTTCAGATGGAGAAAGCTTGCCACAAGAATTGGACCACCTTAAGGTTGTGTTCAAGCAGAATGGCTATACAGATAAACAGATCCGTCGTGCTTTCCAGTTTGGACCATCGCCTGAACCACCAGAAGATACCTGCAAATCGGTGGCTTTTCTGCCTTTTGCTGGGAGCATTTCCTCGAAGATAGGAAGAATTCTAAAAAGATATGACATCAAAAGTATTTTTCGTCCGCCGGCCAAGCTTAGAGCGTTTCTTGGCTCTGTGAAGGATGACCTGGGGTTGAGGAAGCCCGGTGTATACAAGATCCCTTGCCACTGTGGGAAGGCTTACATTGGTCAGACGATCCGGACCATTCAGGACCGATGTGTTGAGCATCAGCGGCACACACGGCTGCTTCAACCCGAGAAATCCGCAGTGGCGGAGCACTGTCTCACCCAGGGACACAGAATGCAATATGATGCGACACAAATGGTTGCCCCTGCATCTCGATATTGGGACTGTATTTTAAAAGAATCAATAGAGATTCGTTTATCTGACAATCTTATTAATAGGGACAAGGGCTATCTTTTAAGTAAGACTTGGGACCCGGTGTTATCCGACATTAAAAAACAACGGTCTGCGTCTCAATCGTCGGAATAGAAAAATTTTTTTTTAATTTTCTTTTATTTTTGACAGCGATATCTCGATTTCGCCTCTTTCCACCACCGGCGGCGCGGCATGTTTACTGCACTAGAGGGCAGCTACGGCACCTTTTCGCGCACGCGTTGTGGGCCTTCTGCGGCCTATATATGGGCTGCCGCTTGCGCTGGGAAGTCAGTTCCGGCGAGATTGTGCACCAGCGCTCTCACCTGATGATGGCGGACAGTTGGACCGCAGAAATATTGTGTCTTGAAGACGTCATGATCCGGCTGCATACCCGAGAAGAATTTTATAAATTATTACGCCGGGAAAGCCTTCGTAGTCACATCAGAAGCCTCTACGGGGAGGAGATGGTGGAACTCGTGAAGAAGTTTGATAAACTTCGTAAGAAGAAGGGCAAGTTGCTGAGTGCCCTCGCCTTTTTGCTGAGATGCCGCGATGGAAGAGTGATACCTAAGTTTGCCAGATTTGTGCATTTTATTGATACGAAAACGGCCAACAACATCAAGAAGCGTGCCAGTTTCGCCTTAGTCAAGGAGCGTATTCGCTTCACTCGAAGACAACTGGATCTCATATCCAAGGATTTACTTTTCGTGCACTTGGAGTTATCGTCGCTGCTGTCGGATGCATCCTGGGAATGGGTGGATAGTTCTTCTTGGGCACTATCAGATTGGACGCATAGGAGCTCCGTCAGGAAACAGTCTTCTAAGTTTCAACGGCTTTGTTCTCAACCTATGATATCTGATGACGACACCCGTCGACGGACAGTGATTAACCTCACGAGTAAAAAACTGGACGACGCTACACTGTCAGTGTTGGAGAAAGGCCTGAATTTTGCCCCTACACCGAGGAATGTGCCTATCACCGAATTCATCTGTGCAGTCGAACAAGCAGTGTCCAACCTTTCGGAGGGCCAAGCTGAAGAGATTAGGCAAGAGGTCTCACATACATTGCGGCGGGCGCCGCCTCCACGGAGTAACATCTCCTCTCTCGAAAGGGCAGCCGTCCGATCCATTAGAGAAGACGAGGATCTGATAGTTCTACCAGCCGACAAAGGCAACGCAACGGTTCTTCTGTCACGTGATGACTATCTGGGAAAGATGGATCTCTTACTTGAGGACTCAGCATACAGAACATTGCAGGACGACCCAACTGAACGGATAAAACGTAAGACGCTTTCACTGTTGAAGAAGAGTTCTTTACCTGACGACGTTCTCAAAAAACTTCGTCCTGGTGCTGCCGTGCCACCGAGACTATACGGCCTACCCAAGATTCATAAGAAAGGGGTCCCGCTTCGTCCGATCGTGAGTAACTTGGGTGCTCCTACCTACAATCTAGCCAAGTATTTAGCATCTGTTCTTGGCCCTCACGTCGGTAAATGCGAACATCACATTCCCAATTCTATGGTGTTTATTCAGAGATTGAAGTCCTTGTCTCTTAGTCCCTGCGATTTGCTTGTGAGCTTTGATGTCGTATCGCTTTTTACCCGGGTTCCTCTGGAAGAATCCTTGCAATTAATTGGTGAGAAACTGGATGAGGACACAACCAGGCTTTGTCGCCACGTGCTGACGTCAACGTACTTTTTATTCAATGACAAATATTTTGAACAGACTGACGGAGTGGCTATGGGGAGCCCACTGTCCCCAATAGTCGCCAACCTTTTTATGGAAGATTTGGAGGACATGGCGCTGAAGACGGCGTCCTTAAAACCAACCTGTTTTTGGAGGTACGTTGACGACACGTTTATGGTGTGGCCTCATGGGAGAGAGGCTCTTGACCGCCTCCTAGATCATTTTAATTCCCTGCATCCTAGCATCAAGTTTACCATGGAGGTGGAAAGTGATGGAAAGCTTCCGTTTCTGGATGTTCTGGTGTACAGAAAGGATGATGGGACACTGGGACACAGTGTTTATCGAAAGCCTACGCACACGGACCGTTACCTGCATGCTTCTAGCTGTCATCCATCGTTCCAGCGTACAGGGGTCCTGCGAACGTTGGCGAGAAGAGCCTATGCCATTTCAGATGGAGAAAGCTTGCCACAAGAATTGGACCACCTTAAGGTTGTGTTCAAGCAGAATGGCTATACAGATAAACAGATCCGTCGTGCTTTCCAGTTTGGACCATCGCCTGAACCACCAGAAGATACCTGCAAATCGGTGGCTTTTCTGCCTTTTGCTGGGAGCATTTCCTCGAAGATAGGAAGAATTCTAAAAAGATATGACATCAAAAGTATTTTTCGTCCGCCGGCCAAGCTTAGAGCGTTTCTTGGCTCTGTGAAGGATGACCTGGGGTTGAGGAAGCCCGGTGTATACAAGATCCCTTGCCACTGTGGGAAGGCTTACATTGGTCAGACGATCCGGACCATTCAGGACCGATGTGTTGAGCATCAGCGGCACACACGGCTGCTTCAACCCGAGAAATCCGCAGTGGCGGAGCACTGTCTCACCCAGGGACACAGAATGCAATATGATGCGACACAAATGGTTGCCCCTGCATCTCGATATTGGGACTGTATTTTAAAAGAATCAATAGAGATTCGTTTATCTGACAATCTTATTAATAGGGACAAGGGCTATCTTTTAAGTAACACTTGGGACCCGGTGTTATCCGACATTAAAAAACAACGGTCTGCGTCTCAATCGTCGGAATAGAAAAATTTTTTTAATTTTCTTTTATTTTTGACAGCGATATCTCGATTTCGCCTCTTTCCACCACCGGCGGCGCGGCATGTTTACTGCACTAGAGGGCAGCTACGGCACCTTTTCGCGCACGCGTTGTGGGCCTTCTGCGGCCTATATATGGGCTGCCGCTTGCGCTGGGAAGTCAGTTCCGGCGAGATTGTGCACCAGCGCTCTCACCTGATGATGGCGGACAGTTGGACCGCAGAAATATTGTGTCTTGAAGACGTCATGATCCGGCTGCATACCCGAGAAGAATTTTATAAATTATTACGCCGGGAAAGCCTTCGTAGTCACATCAGAAGCCTCTACGGGGAGGAGATGGTGGAACTCGTGAAGAAGTTTGATAAACTTCGTAAGAAGAAGGGCAAGTTGCTGAGTGCCCTCGCCTTTTTGCTGAGATGCCGCGATGGAAGAGTGATACCTAAGTTTGCCAGATTTGTGCATTTTATTGATACGAAAACGGCCAACAACATCAAGAAGCGTGCCAGTTTCGCCTTAGTCAAGGAGCGTATTCGCTTCACTCGAAGACAACTGGATCTCATATCCAAGGATTTACTTTTCGTGCACTTGGAGTTATCGTCGCTGCTGTCGGATGCATCCTGGGAATGGGTGGATAGTTCTTCTTGGGCACTATCAGATTGGACGCATAGGAGCTCCGTCAGGAAACAGTCTTCTAAGTTTCAACGGCTTTGTTCTCAACCTATGATATCTGATGACGACACCCGTCGACGGACAGTGATTAACCTCACGAGTAAAAAACTGGACGACGCTACACTGTCAGTGTTGGAGAAAGGCCTGAATTTTGCCCCTACACCGAGGAATGTGCCTATCACCGAATTCATCTGTGCAGTCGAACAAGCAGTGTCCAACCTTTCGGAGGGCCAAGCTGAAGAGATTAGGCAAGAGGTCTCACATACATTGCGGCGGGCGCCGCCTCCACGGAGTAACATCTCCTCTCTCGAAAGGGCAGCCGTCCGATCCATTAGAGAAGACGAGGATCTGATAGTTCTACCAGCCGACAAAGGCAACGCAACGGTTCTTCTGTCACGTGATGACTATCTGGGAAAGATGGATCTCTTACTTGAGGACTCAGCATACAGAACATTGCAGGACGACCCAACTGAACGGATAAAACGTAAGACGCTTTCACTGTTGAAGAAGAGTTCTTTACCTGACGACGTTCTCAAAAAACTTCGTCCTGGTGCTGCCGTGCCACCGAGACTATACGGCCTACCCAAGATTCATAAGAAAGGGGTCCCGCTTCGTCCGATCGTGAGTAACTTGGGTGCTCCTACCTACAATCTAGCCAAGTATTTAGCATCTGTTCTTGGCCCTCACGTCGGTAAATGCGAACATCACATTCCCAATTCTATGGTGTTTATTCAGAGATTGAAGTCCTTGTCTCTTAGTCCCTGCGATTTGCTTGTGAGCTTTGATGTCGTGTCGCTTTTTACCCGGGTTCCTCTGGAAGAATCCTTGCAATTAATTGGTGAGAAACTGGATGAGGACACAACCAGGCTTTGTCGCCACGTGCTGACGTCAACGTACTTTTTATTCAATGACAAATATTTTGAACAGACTGACGGAGTGGCTATGGGGAGCCCACTGTCCCCAATAGTCGCCAACCTTTTTATGGAAGATTTGGAGGACATGGCGCTGAAGACGGCGTCCTTAAAACCAACCTGTTTTTGGAGGTACGTTGACGACACGTTTATGGTGTGGCCTCATGGGAGAGAGGCTCTTGACCGCCTCCTAGATCATTTTAATTCCCTGCATCCTAGCATCAAGTTTACCATGGAGGTGGAAAGTGATGGAAAGCTTCCGTTTCTGGATGTTCTGGTGTATAGAAAGGATGATGGGACACTGGGACACAGTGTTTATCGAAAGCCTACGCACACGGACCGTTACCTGCATGCTTCTAGCTGTCATCCATCGTTCCAGCGTACAGGGGTCCTGCGAACGTTGGCGAGAAGAGCCTATGCCATTTCAGATGGAGAAAGCTTGCCACAAGAATTGGACCACCTTAAGGTTGTGTTCAAGCAGAATGGCTATACAGATAAACAGATCCGTCGTGCTTTCCAGTTTGGACCATCGCCTGAACCACCAGAAGATACCTGCAAATCGGTGGCTTTTCTGCCTTTTGCTGGGAGCATTTCCTCGAAGATAGGAAGAATTCTAAAAAGATATGACATCAAAAGTATTTTTCGTCCGCCGGCCAAGCTTAGAGCGTTTCTTGGCTCTGTGAAGGATGACCTGGGGTTGAGGAAGCCCGGTGTATACAAGATCCCTTGCCACTGTGGGAAGGCTTACATTGGTCAGACGATCCGGACCATTCAGGACCGATGTGTTGAGCATCAGCGGCACACACGGCTGCTTCAACCCGAGAAATCCGCAGTGGCGGAGCACTGTCTCACCCAGGGACACAGAATGCAATATGATGCGACACAAATGGTTGCCCCTGCATCTCGATATTGGGACTGTATTTTAAAAGAATCAATAGAGATTCGTTTATCTGACAATCTTATTAATAGGGACAAGGGCTATCTTTTAAGTAAGACTTGGGACCCGGTGTTATCCGACATTAAAAAACAACGGTCTGCGTCTCAATCGTCGGAATAGAAAATTTTTTTTTTAATTTTCTTTTATTTTTGACAGCGATATCTCGATTTCGCCTCTTTCCACCACCGGCGGCGCGGCATGTTTACTGCACTAGAGGGCAGCTACGGCACCTTTTCGCGCACGCGTTGTGGGCCTTCTGCGGCCTATATATGGGCTGCCGCTTGCGCTGGGAAGTCAGTTCCGGCGAGATTGTGCACCAGCGCTCTCACCTGATGATGGCGGACAGTTGGACCGCAGAAATATTGTGTCTTGAAGACGTCATGATCCGGCTGCATACCCGAGAAGAATTTTATAAATTATTACGCCGGGAAAGCCTTCGTAGTCACATCAGAAGCCTCTACGGGGAGGAGATGGTGGAACTCGTGAAGAAGTTTGATAAACTTCGTAAGAAGAAGGGCAAGTTGCTGAGTGCCCTCGCCTTTTTGCTGAGATGCCGCGATGGAAGAGTGATACCTAAGTTTGCCAGATTTGTGCATTTTATTGATACGAAAACGGCCAACAACATCAAGAAGCGTGCCAGTTTCGCCTTAGTCAAGGAGCGTATTCGCTTCACTCGAAGACAACTGGATCTCATATCCAAGGATTTACTTTTCGTGCACTTGGAGTTATCGTCGCTGCTGTCGGATGCATCCTGGGAATGGGTGGATAGTTCTTCTTGGGCACTATCAGATTGGACGCATAGGAGCTCCGTCAGGAAACAGTCTTCTAAGTTTCAACGGCTTTGTTCTCAACCTATGATATCTGATGACGACACCCGTCGACGGACAGTGATTAACCTCACGAGTAAAAAACTGGACGACGCTACACTGTCAGTGTTGGAGAAAGGCCTGAATTTTGCCCCTACACCGAGGAATGTGCCTATCACCGAATTCATCTGTGCAGTCGAACAAGCAGTGTCCAACCTTTCGGAGGGCCAAGCTGAAGAGATTAGGCAAGAGGTCTCACATACATTGCGGCGGGCGCCGCCTCCACGGAGTAACATCTCCTCTCTCGAAAGGGCAGCCGTCCGATCCATTAGAGAAGACGAGGATCTGATAGTTCTACCAGCCGACAAAGGCAACGCAACGGTTCTTCTGTCACGTGATGACTATCTGGGAAAGATGGATCTCTTACTTGAGGACTCAGCATACAGAACATTGCAGGACGACCCAACTGAACGGATAAAACGTAAGACGCTTTCACTGTTGAAGAAGAGTTCTTTACCTGACGACGTTCTCAAAAAACTTCGTCCTGGTGCTGCCGTGCCACCGAGACTATACGGCCTACCCAAGATTCATAAGAAAGGGGTCCCGCTTCGTCCGATCGTGAGTAACTTGGGTGCTCCTACCTACAATCTAGCCAAGTATTTAGCATCTGTTCTTGGCCCTCACGTCGGTAAATGCGAACATCACATTCCCAATTCTATGGTGTTTATTCAGAGATTGAAGTCCTTGTCTCTTAGTCCCTGCGATTTGCTTGTGAGCTTTGATGTCGTGTCGCTTTTTACCCGGGTTCCTCTGGAAGAATCCTTGCAATTAATTGGTGAGAAACTGGATGAGGACACAACCAGGCTTTGTCGCCACGTGCTGACGTCAACGTACTTTTTATTCAATGACAAATATTTTGAACAGACTGACGGAGTGGCTATGGGGAGCCCACTGTCCCCAATAGTCGCCAACCTTTTTATGGAAGATTTGGAGGACATGGCGCTGAAGACGGCGTCCTTAAAACCAACCTGTTTTTGGAGGTACGTTGACGACACGTTTATGGTGTGGCCTCATGGGAGAGAGGCTCTTGACCGCCTCCTAGATCATTTTAATTCCCTGCATCCTAGCATCAAGTTTACCATGGAGGTGGAAAGTGATGGAAAGCTTCCGTTTCTGGATGTTCTGGTGTACAGAAAGGATGATGGGACACTGGGACACAGTGTTTATCGAAAGCCTACGCACACGGACCGTTACCTGCATGCTTCTAGCTGTCATCCATCGTTCCAGCGTACAGGGGTCCTGCGAACGTTGGCGAGAAGAGCCTATGCCATTTCAGATGGAGAAAGCTTGCCACAAGAATTGGACCACCTTAAGGTTGTGTTCAAGCAGAATGGCTATACAGATAAACAGATCCGTCGTGCTTTCCAGTTTGGACCATCGCCTGAACCACCAGAAGATACCTGCAAATCGGTGGCTTTTCTGCCTTTTGCTGGGAGCATTTCCTCGAAGATAGGAAGAATTCTAAAAAGATATGACATCAAAAGTATTTTTCGTCCGCCGGCCAAGCTTAGAGCGTTTCTTGGCTCTGTGAAGGATGACCTGGGGTTGAGGAAGCCCGGTGTATACAAGATCCCTTGCCACTGTGGGAAGGCTTACATTGGTCAGACGATCCGGACCATTCAGGACCGATGTGTTGAGCATCAGCGGCACACACGGCTGCTTCAACCCGAGAAATCCGCAGTGGCGGAGCACTGTCTCACCCAGGGACACAGAATGCAATATGATGCGACACAAATGGTTGCCCCTGCATCTCGATATTGGGACTGTATTTTAAAAGAATCAATAGAGATTCGTTTATCTGACAATCTTATTAATAGGGACAAGGGCTATCTTTTAAGTAAGACTTGGGACCCGGTGTTATCCGACATTAAAAAACAACGGTCTGCGTCTCAATCGTCGGAATAGAAAAATTTTTTTAATTTTCTTTTATTTTTGACAGCGATATCTCGATTTCGCCTCTTTCCACCACCGGCGGCGCGGCATGTTTACTGCACTAGAGGGCAGCTACGGCACCTTTTCGCGCACGCGTTGTGGGCCTTCTGCGGCCTATATATGGGCTGCCGCTTGCGCTGGGAAGTCAGTTCCGGCGAGATTGTGCACCAGCGCTCTCACCTGATGATGGCGGACAGTTGGACCGCAGAAATATTGTGTCTTGAAGACGTCATGATCCGGCTGCATACCCGAGAAGAATTTTATAAATTATTACGCCGGGAAAGCCTTCGTAGTCACAGTTTTTTATATGCTTTAACATAGTTTATGGACTCAGGACTCTTATTTGATTTCAGCTCATCATGTAGTTCTCTCTTTCTATTACTAGATATTTTTATGCCAGTGATAATCCACTTTAGTTTATTTGTTATCCTTCTTGGGCAGGCTATGTGTGGAAATGTTTCATTGAAGACATGTAAAAAGCAGTTTAAAAACTGATCAGAATTTTTTGAACATTAGTTTTCTTGTTGTAATGACCAGTCTACCTTATTTAATCTCTAACAGAACAAGTTTATGTTTTCTTCGCTGAACTGTCTTTTCATGAAGCATCTCCTCCCTTTTTTTTTGCTATTTATTTTTTGTAAGTTTAATTCTATAAGCAGACCATAGTGATCGGAGATCCCTAGGTTTAAAGAGAATTTGGCAGTGTCCTCAAATGTATAATTTGTTAAAATATTGTCTATGCATGTTGCTATTTGCTCATTTACTCTGGTGAAGTCAGTGAAATTTAGTCTAAATCCAAATTCTTGAATTACGTCAATAAACTTAGTTGACATGCTTGTTTTGCTTACTGTATCTATGTTAAAATCAGCAGCAATTACAATTTTTTTCCCTATTTTCTTTAGTGAGTTTTTGTAGGAGACACTGGAATTTATCTAAGAATACTGTATTTACATCACTACCTGGAATTCTGTATATAGAGATGATTATGATATCCTGTTGTTCTAACTCTACACATCAACTTTCAAATACAAGCTACCTGGAATTCTGTATATAGAGATGATTATGATATCCTGTTGTTCTAGCTCTTCACATCAACTTTCAAATACAAGCTCTTCATTTAGAAATTTAAAATCGTCTCTTTCTTTATATTCCATTGAATTGTTAATCAATATACAGCCTCCACAACTACTGTTTTGCCTACAAAAACAACTAGTTATACTAAAGTTTTCTAACTTATTTTAAACTGTGATTGAATTTTTCATGAGCCAGTGTTCATTTAGGAAAACGACTTTGATATTTCTTTGAACGAATAATTTGCAGCTCATCAATTTTTGTTGTTTTATCATGAGGATATGTTGCATTTAGGCCGTTTATGTTCCAGTGCATTAGGAATGAAGACTTACACTCACTTATAGTTACCAACACATCTTCCCTTGAATAGCCCCCTTCACTTTTACTGTTGAAGTTTTCTTTTCAGAATGATGTTTTATACGATTGATGTAACATTTCTCTAGAACCACTTACCATAAAAAATGTTGTGGTTCTTTCCTTTTACAAGTGGTGCAGGTTGATTCATAGTGAGTTGGCGTTTCACATGTGATTTTTGAAGTTTTAAGTTGGGCACTGTAGCTAAACTTGTTGGAAATCCTCTTCTTGTTTCTTCAGCTTTGTCTTTAATCATTGGAGTATCTGGTTCCTCAGTTGAAGCTGACAATTCCGTTGCTGCTGCTCTAATTGTAGGTCACATTAAGCCAGGCCGATTTTGATTGAATTGTTTCAGTATTACATCACATAGTGCTTCTTTGCCTTTCATGTTTCTATGCATTCCATGGGTAGTGAAGTGTTATCTTTTTTGGCTGTCTGTATTAATATATGTGGTATTGCTGAAAAACTTACAAATTTTTTCGAACTTTCGGTTAGTTGCTTCAATTTCTGCGTTCACACACTATGTTTTCATGGGATCATGTCTCATAGGTATGCTTGTTATCAACACTTTCACGTCTGTAACCTTTACCAGTGCTTCCCTTAAAGATCTCAAGGCAAACTTTACCTCGTTTTTGTAGACATCATTTGCTCCAGCTATAATAATGCAAGAGTTACAACTTCCTTGGTTGATGTATCTGTCAATGTATCGTGTAACTTCTCATAGCGGAGCACCTGGTTTCACGAATCCAACAACACTTTGATTTATTATTTTTTCATTCATAATTTCTGCCAATCCTTTCCCATGACTATCAGCAATCAGATAAATAATGCCAGTTCTTGTTTTACATGTTGACTGTTGTTTGTTGTCTTCAGTTTTGAAACTTTTGGTTGAATATTTGCATCACTTTGTAGTATGTTTGTTGTTTCTGCTAGCACACTGAATCTGTTTTTGCATACAATATTAGGTTCATGTTTTCTTTGAGAGTGGGACACTTCAAGATTATTGTGATTCAAGTTTGATTCGTTTCCATGCTTTTGGACATTATTTTTCACTAACATAATTTTATTTGAAACTATATTATGTTACATATCTTAACAATATTTTCAATTAATGTTTTAATTATAGCTGAATTATTTTGAATGCTTTATTACTATCATAATTTTGGTGTTTTGTTTATAAGTGTGTTCTGTTGGTGTGCGAAAACATTAAGGTTCAATTCCATAACTACTGCCATGTTGACCAGTTAGTAGAATGTTCTTGAAACTACTGATTTGCATAATAAGGTGGAATAATTAGCTGAAAGTTGCATAAACATGAAATAAAAGTGAGAATAAAGTTCTTGTATGAATAATAAAATGAATAAACAAAGCAGTAAATTTACGCAACATGCAAATAGAATATGCCACTGTGGTACTGACTATGCCAGTTCTCCTTTTATCAGCCAATAAGCTAAATGTTCTTCTGCTGTGCCACCTTAAACAGTGGTTTGTACATCTATAGTTTTGCAGATGCATGTTACTACAGCATATTAATAAATATGCTCTGTGTGAGTCATTGGTTGATTACAAATTTACCTGAAGATTAATGCTCCCAAAATGTAATGTTCTACTAGGAACTCCATCATAACCAGCAGAATTATTATTTTTTAGTGACCTTATGTATTTTGCGGTCTCTTTAGGAGTTTTATTTTTGAAGCTAATGTCAATTTGTGATACATGCAGTGTCTGCAAAAGTAAATTTAATGCATCTGTATTTGATTATCTATTGGTGGGTGCCATATTTGCTGCTGAAGGGAGAAAGCTATCATTGGATCAGGTGGTTAATGATTTGAATGTGTCATTATTTCTGCCATAGCTATTTTCTGGGAGCTCAATTTCATTTGAATCACAAATTTTTGATTCTTTTTTGATTAATAATGTTCTAAATTGTTTTGGTTTTATTCTTTCAGTATTTTATTTTTTGAATATAATGCAGATATTTAATTTTTGTAATATAAAAGGGAGTGTCTGTACAACTCTTGGGTACAGGTTGTCCTCCAAATTATGAAGAGCTCTCCCTTCCTTGCACAAGATATTTTAATCCCAGGTGTTATCAACCTTTTGGCCTTACTTATCTTCAATTTTTCTATTGTTTGGTTATGGAGAAAACAAGACTGTAAGTGCTGCTGGAATATGTTTATGAAAAATTAAAGTGTTCTACCTGGACTGCCTCCTTTGTAATTCTCCTCCATGTGTTCTTCCAGTAAATATGTAAGTTTATAAAAAAATATTTTGGACCTACAATAAATGTAAATTTATTTACACACTTTTATAAAATAAAATAAATGTGTTATTTGATCTTCTACATCAATCTTGCCTGAACAGGAGCATTTCCAACATTTTTTGTCCAAAAGATTACTACCATGTCATTGGTCTTTTGATAGCAAGTTATCAATACTTTACAGCAGTGCTCCACAGCTGAGTAATGCACTGGCACAGATATTGGCTGAGAGGTGGAGGTCATCTATGTCACCAGACACACTGGGCTGATTACTTTCTCTGGCCCACTTCATGCACAACTTTCCAAGTAATCTTTCATTAATATCTAGTCATGTGGATGCATTTCTCTCTGGCAATATTTTGTGTAACTAATCACCATGCTCACACTAAATTTTGTGTTTTAGTGATACTGTGGAGTATTCTGTGCACTGTGTGTTCTGTTTCACCAGTTTGCCCAGCCTACAATATCCGACATCAGTAATGAGGAGTTTCCATCGAACAAAGTCTGGACGTGGTTTCACCTTGCTTTTGCCATGTTTTGATACACCCACCACAGCACTCCTTGAACACACAAGTCATGTAGCTATTGAAATACTTGTGCTGAGCCTCTGTGCCATCACAATCTGCCCTTGGTCAAACTCAGGTGGAACATGCACCTTACCCATTCTGCACTCGACAGCATGCTCACTGATACTACATCCATCATGTGTATGTCTGACAAGCAGACATTCCTCACCAGCTGATGCTGCTATCATGTTGATGGGTTTGTATCGACAGTAGGTCAGTCGCCATAGTGTTCTGACTAATCATTGTAAGTTTTGCCTGTATTATTAACATAGAATTTGTGTAGCAGGACATTTACTGTTAAACAGAAGAAAACAAAATTGATAAAAGTAAAACAAAAATTAAGAAGTTTGATTGGTTACTGATACTTCAAGGAAAAAAATCTTAGAAACATAACATAAGGAACCACTGGTAAAAAGGACAGAAATATAAAGTTCATTAAAAATTCTGTCAAGGAAGATTGTGAATTTCTAAATTGGATTACAGATTTTAAAGGAACACTTCTGAGTGATTTTGAATGTAATATGATATTAATAAGAGATATGATGTATCATCTGCATGATGTACTAAACATAAATAGTCTATGACACTATCAAACTCAGTAAGTGCTGCAATGAACAGTTTAAGGATCTACCTGGCTGTCATGTAAATAGAAAGGTAGCTACCTCATGGTTTCACTCTGACCCAGTATGCTGGCACTCACTCTTTATACTTCCTTTGAGTACCAGGAGAATACTGTAGTTGAATCTTTGCAACATTACAGGGAATGCATGACTACTTTGTTATTTGAGAATGTAGTCTTTCATGACAGCACTGTTGTATAAAACATTCTCAGACTTCTTGCTCCTTCAGTTCAAGGTAAAACCTTGAGCTTTCGATTATTATATGCATTGTCTTTGTCAGGAACAACTGACTGTCAAAAATGATGCTGTGGTGGCCTTATACATCCCAAAGACGGCTCCTGATTGGCCGGTAGTAACATCAATCTGTTGCAGATGTTGTCAAAATCTGCGCTGTTTGTGCTATCAATCCTGCCATAGCATAAACATTGTGACAAATACCTCTGTGTCTTCCTTGCATCAAGATCTCACTTCCATGTACTGCTAGGGTTATATCCACTGCCACAATTGAAGATTTTCTCACACATTCTTATTTCTACAGCCTCTTTAATTGCAGAATCCCAGTATGTAGGAACCTGGGACAATCAAACAGTATTTTATGTTTGTGTGTGAAGTTGTGTTCAGCAACTGCAAATTTCTTCAGTTCTTGATTTTTGGTATGTCATTGATGTTTGCACAGTGGTTGGAAACAGTGCAGGTGGACTGATCAATTGCTACAGCACTCACAAGGGATGATGTAAATCCCAGGAATCCTTAGGCCAAGAATGTTCTTAACAGGACGTAGCATCTCCTTCATCTTCTTAGCAGGTTGGAAAACAGATGTGACACCACATCTTCTCAGGACTCTGCCTATTTTGCTGGATGTAGTGCCACAGAAGGAAAGGAATGCAATCAGAGGCTGATCACGTGAATGTTAAACATTTTCAAATTTCCTTTTCTTGTAGAATGCAGATGTCATATTGCCTGTCCCATAGCTATTCTTTCAGAACATTCACTACAGATGGTTAATTTCAGAATCCAAGTGATCCTCATCAGAAACAGTTTTCGCTCTGTGTACCAGTGTATTTAAAGCTACTCTCTTCTGAACTGTACTCTGAGCACTAAGATATAAATCAGTGTGCATTGGAGTGGGGCACACTGAGTGGTTGAGATATCTATCCGACTATTGTTGTACGAAAACATCAAAAAATGGCAGTCTTCTCTCTTTTTCTGTCTTAATGGCCAACTGTATGCTTGGGTGCATACTGTTCATATGTTCATGGTAATGCTCCAGGATTTTTACATCATGTGGCCAGACCACAAACACATCATCAACATAATGATAAAATGAAGATGGACAAAGGATATTGAAATTTAATGCACTTTCCTCAAAATGTTCTACAAAAAAGTTGGATATTGCTGGAGACAATGGAGAACTCATAGCTGTTGTCTCCAGCAATAACCAAATTTTTTATGGAACATTTTGAGGAATGTGCATTAAATTTGCCTCCCCTTCATCTGTCTTCATTTTATCATTATGGTGACGATATATTTATGGTATAGCTACACAGCATAGAAACTCTGAAAATATGAACAGTATACACCCAAATATCCAGTTAACAATTGAGTCAGAGAAAGAGAGAAGACTGTCATTTTTAGATGTTATGCTACAATGAAAGATGAATGGTTTCTCAGCCGCTCAGTGTACCACAGGCTGATGCATGTGATTTATATCTTAATGCCCAGAGTTTTCACCATACAGCCAGAAGAGAGCAGCTTTAAATACACTGGTACTAAATACACTGGTACACAGAGAAAAAACTGTTTCTGATGAGGATCACTTGGATTCTGAAATTAACCTTCTGAAGTACGTGTTCAGAAAGAATAGCTATGGGACAGGCAATATGACATCTGCATTCTCCAAGTAAAAGAAATTTGAAAATGTTTAACATTCATGTGATCAGCCTCTGATTGCATTCCTTTCCTTCTGTGGTGCTACATCCAGCAAAATAGGCAGAGTCCTGAGAGCATGAGGTGTCAGATATATTTTCTGTCCTTCTAAGAAGATAAAGGAGATGCTACACCCTGTTAAGGGTCTTGGCCTCGTGATCCCTGGGATTTATAACATCACATGTGAGTGTGGTAGCAATTACATCAGCCAGTCCATCTGCACTGTTTTCAACCTCTATGTAGAATGTCAACAACATATTAAAAATTGGGAACTGGAAAAATCTGCAGTTGCTGGAAAACAAACCTAAAATACTGTTTGCTGAAACAAAAGTTTTGTCCCAAGCTCCTACATACTGGGATTCTGTAATTAAAGAGGCTGTAGAATTAAGAATGAGTGAGAAAATCTTCAACTGTGACATTGGATATAATCTCAGCGGTGCAAGTAAGTGAGCTCTTGATGAAGAGAAGAGACAGAAATATTTGTATATTTGTCACAATGTTTACACTTTGGTGGGAGTGATGGCACCACCAGTGCAGAAGCTGACACCATCCATAACAGAATGACTTTATTACTAATCAGAAGCCATCTTTGGGCTATATAGGGCCACCACTTCAGAAGTTTTGATAGTCAGTTGCTCCTGACAAAGGCAATGGATACAAGCGTCAAAAGCTCAAGATTTTACCCTGAATTGATGTGGAAAGCATTCTAAGAATGTTTTATATAACTCCGTTATTGTCTAATTACTATTGGGCTGGTACCTGAGTTATCTACCTGAATATGTGACGTATTTCCCTTTTTCTCTTAATCTGGTTGCTGTAGTTGATTCTCTTGAAATACAAGTCCTGCCAGTCAGCGCCTCTGAAATCCCATGTGTAGCCGAGGAAAGGCTTGACTTCTTCACATTCTGCAGTATCTTACTGGAGCAAAAGAAAATAACTTCTACTCACACAATGAGAAAGTACGTCCACTACTTTCCTTTTACAAACATATGTTTCCTTGTATGGGTGTACAGATCATTAGCATGACTCATGAATTTGAGTAGAACATAACTTTACATACAATATACACCTCAAAGGCTCAACATGACAAATCCAGATTACAATATATTTCATTTGTCACAAAATCATCTTGTCTTTTATTTTCGTTCTTGTAGAGTGATTGGCCTTTGATGGTCAAGCCACCACCAATCCACAATGCCAAAATGTAAAAGGCCCAGCCCACAGTAAGTGAAGCCATTTATTTATCCTCACCTCTTGCCATTTTCTTGTATTCCACACCTCCCGTTTAATGTGTGTACATACAAAAACAAACACTTGCACACAGTATATGTTCTGTGACTTACTCCCTCCTTAATATTATTCTGCCATGATCATCTTTCCTTGTACTACACAAGGAGTGTAAAAATGTCATTTGCCTAAATGATGTGTAACACTTTATTACTCACTTTAGTTTTAATCCATATCTGGTCGCTCTTGGTAAATGGGAGTATCTTCGTAACTCTTTTAAGGTTTTGTTTGACAGAAATCATCAGTGAAGATGTAACAGCCTTGTGGTTACTGATTCCTATCTCTGCATTCACTGAATCCAAAAGTTTTGGCCTGTTTGTTTGCATGAGATTTAATATATTTCCACTGTTGTTGGGTTGTCTAACCAACTGTTCAAAGTTTTAGTATACTGTCACAAAACTTTTTGTTCCTGAGTAACATTATCAATGAGTCCAACTTCTGGTCCACAGTGGGTAAATTACAACTTTCCTCAACTGCTATGGCAACCTTGGTTGAATTTCTAAGTGCTAATTTCCAAGCTTCGTGTGAAGCACTTCCTGAGTCTGATACTAGATTTGAGTGAACAACAGATTTATCCAGTTTCTATATTTATCTCTTCTTCCATGTGTACCTTCACTCAAGTGATATTACACTTTGACTTATTATTTATTTGATTAGAAATTGCTGATTTTTCAGGGCAATAAATATACTCCCACCATTGGTGTTCTTCATAGATTTCTGGTTTGTATCCCATTCGGAATTTAAGATAACACTACTTTTTATTTATGATTCTGGCCATCTTTCTGTCACACATAATACATGTATGTCACTACAATTAATAAGTGATATTACTGCTGGAACCCTACAATGAATGGTCATGCAACTGACTAACAATGCTTGTGGTCTGCAAGGACTTGTATTCCCCTGGATAACAATTGCAGGTGGCCCATTCTTTGCTCTAAGGTCTACAACCTAAATTTTTTGCATTGCCCTATGACTGATGTATGCAGGTAAAAGCTACAAAATGTTTTCTTTTCAGAAGCATGTGAAAAATTAGTAAAATAATTGTTTGTGCTAATCAAGTATGGTGGCTATCACCAGGTGGTTATAATTAAAGTTCAGCTACTCATGGAGGTCCATTGTGGGCTGTAATTATTGTATAATAGCAAAACTAAGTAAATATGCTAATGTGTTAATGTGTAACCAATTCATGCTGGAAAAAAATTAGTTCTAATTTTGGCTAGCAGGCACAAATCTGGCACTATAAAGCATCTTGTCGATGTCCCGGGTGCTCAGATTAAACAAATTGTGCAAGCTCCAGTTAATAATTATGCTTTTTTCAGTTGTTTGACCTTTTCTGTCTACATCCCATTCCTAATCCATATCATATGAAAATGTTTCTATATGTCTTTCTTGTATTCACAGTACCAGATTTGCACCTGATGGCCAAAATTAAAACTATTTTTTTTTTTCAGCATAAATCGATTCCCTATTAATCCATTTGAATATGTACCTAGTTTCGCTGACCTTCAATAATTACAGCCCTCTCTGGAACTCTTTGAGCAGCTGCACCTTAATTATAACCATCCAGTAGTACTGCACTGACTGACATATTGCTGCATTGCTGCGGGAACAGGGCTGAATGAAAAATACTCATCTAATTATCTTATGCACATATAAAAAAACAAAACATCCTTCTACCGTCCTATTGTCACCAATTTATAGAAAATGTTCATCAATAGCAAACAAATTTTAATTCAGTATGCTTCCTCCCACATACAGCCTCCTGTTCCTATAGGACCTTGGGAAGGAACAGTGAATGCAACAGCAGATGGTTTTGCTTGTCCACAAGAAGAGAACTACATTATACCAACTGATGAAGACTGCCTATTTTTAAATGTTTATACAACAAAGGTAATTCACATTTTTCAGCATTTCTTTTAGAATCCAAGCAACTGTAATAAAATATGTAACGAGTTATTGATGTACATGCCTGTGATGTCCATGCAACATATTAACTCAACTTTCACCATGTTTGCTTCACTAATTCATCATATACAATGGGAAATCTATTCATAAAATAAATTAAAATCACAAAGAGACAGAAAGGTGGACCAGTTGTTACCATTAGAAGATGCAACTTTTAGTACTGCTGATACCAGCAGTTAAAATAGGAAAAGAATAGTCCCAGCTATTCATTCATTTTTTTCATTCTGTCACACATTATATGCTATAAATTCCATAGTGAAAGAGAGCCTTCAGGGATGTGGAGCAAGTCAAGTTACACATTAAGAGGTAGAATCACCTGCTGCAGGTTACTTCATTAATTTTGAACAATAGATTCTCATTCGGGATGTGCCTCTGCCAGGCACTTAAATGTGATTTGCAGGGTATCCTTGTAGATGTAGATGTAAGGACATACTGGTTCGGGAAGATTAACAGAGATCCATCTGTTATGAGAAGGAAGATCTTTGCCCTCTTCTTCCTTGTTAAAGATAGGCTTTTTTCACTGTAGGATCTAAGTGAGCTCTGGCCCACACCTTTTTTTTTAAATATATATATCCACCTCTCAGAACCAATTCTTCTCTCTTTTCTGAGGAGATAACCTATTGTTCTGTAAACTAGTAGCACTAATTACAGTTTTAAGTGTTTTTATTAGTAGAGTTGGGAGCTGCAACTCGTAAAGACAATTACTGACCAGTCTTTCTAAAAAATTCATTATTATGATAACAGTACCAAGACAAAAATTTCATGCTTCATATGTTGTTGTAATGGTTACTGTTGGTAGTACTCAAATGTTTTTGTAAGTTGATGGTGATGCTGAGTAATAGTATTAATTGGAATTTATGAGGAATTCTCTGTATTTACATTGAATGATAGTTGAAGGCAGTTTTTCTTCCTTTACAACAGGGTATAGAATAAAGTACTGTATCATTGCACATTTTGTCAGGCAGCTTCAGGTAAGGCTGTGCTTATAATGCTTAGAGTTGTGGTACTGCGCTATTCACAAACTGAGCTGACGAATGAATCAGTCTGCGAAGGAGTAATGACTTTATATCTAGGCCAATATTTCTGAATTATATTGGAACATTAGATATTTGGAAGATGTGTATACCAGTGAAGATCACAATAATCTTTAGCACATGGGGCTTGTTACAATGAACAATGATCCAGAAAACCATCCTATATTGTCATCATTTATAAATATTGCAAAATTACTCTGATGTTAACTATGCTAATACCTTGCCTCATACAATTTTTACTTAATATATGCTTCTGTTCTGGCAGTGCTTCTATACAGTAAGGTGGGTTGGTGATAGTATTCATTATAATTTATGGATCCAGACAAAACACACACACACACACACACACACACACACACACACACACACACTCTAAAGGAATATTTTGGTAAAGCAGTAGCAGAATTTTCCTTACTACCACAACTTACTTCATCTTATATAAAACATCGTGTAAGTTCTCCTGTGGTACTTTGGAATTTAAATATATGTGAAAAGAAATGATATGGAAAATTGTTTAAAAAGAAGCCTGATCCTTGAGTTGAATATTTCACACATTAGCACACTATACAAAATGGAATTGCTAAATAAAATACGTTCATCTAGTATGAGTTGTAGACAGCTCAGTATGCCTCAAGCAGTAGAACTGATGTGTTTGCTATATCGAGCAAGTAATATTGTGCCAGGATGAGAAGGAAGGACTGTTTGTTGGGGACTGCATCGGATGATATTTGAAAACATGAGAGCTTAAATGTGGAAGACAGGTTAATATGCAAGACAGAGATTTCTGCTTAAACATCATGCATGAGTTAATAAGAGTGAAAAGCTAAGTGCACTGTATGTAGCAGAGGTCAGAGGGAGGTGGTGAAAAATAGACAAGTAAGACAATGAAATATGTAGAAAACTAAAATGGAGTAAAGAAAAGGGTAGTTACTGTGAAGATATGCTGAGACAGAAGAAATTAACATAAATTAAAGCCGGGTGGGTGGCGAGAACCAAGGACATGTTGTAGCGCTAGTTCCCACTTGCGGAATTCTGAGAAACTGGTGTATGGCAGAAGAATACAGATGGTGTGTGTGGTGAAACAGATGCCGATGTCACAATTGTCATGTTGTAGAGCATGCTCTGCGACAGGATGTTGTGTGTTGCCAGTATACACCCTCTGTCTATGCCCATTCATCCTAATTGATAATTTGGTGGTAGTCTTGCCAATGTAAAGGCCGAACAGTGTTTAAATAACGGCTGGTACATGATGTGTTGTTTCACATGTGGCTCTTCCTTTCATAGTATATGTTTTGTCAGTTAGAGAGCTGCCATAGGTGGTGGCAGGAGGGTGCACAGGGCAAGTCTTGCAGTGGGGATGGTCACATGAGTAGGAGACATAGGGTAGGGAGATGCGTGCACAAGGAGCATAGTGTCTGACAAGAATATTGTGGATATTGGAAGGGCAACAAACAGCTATTCTAGGTGTGGTGGTCAAAATCTCAGACAGAACGGATCTCATTTCAGGGCATGATTTTAGGAAGTCATGGCCCTGTAAAAGTAGCTGATTAATACATTCCAGACCAGGATAACACTGAGTCACCAGTGGTGTGCTCTGAAGTTGCTTTTTGTAGGTATCAGCAGTTACCAGGATTTGATGTGATGGCCTGGGAAATCTCCTTTTGAACCAGGTTGATGAGGTAATTATGTGCAGTGAAGACTGAGGTGAGAATGGTGGTGTATTGCTGTAAAGAGTCTGCATCTGAACAAAAATATTTGCCTTGGATGCCAAGACTGTATGGGAGGGAATGTTTGACATGCAAAGGATGGAAACTGTCAAAATGTAAGTGCTGCTGTTAATTGGTAGGTTTAATGTGGATGGAAGTGTGTAGCTGGACTTTGGTGGAGACGAGATGAACATCAAGGAAAGTGGCATGAGATTCGGCTTCACCACTGCCTCCCAGACAAAGAATAACCCATAATTACAAGAAACAGTCACAACAGTACAGTGTCCTTAATATCTCATCTAAAGCACTCTCCCCTCCTGACTTATCTGTATTATCTGAGGGTCTCATTTTCAGCTCTAAACCCAAATTTGATCATGCTGCTTTGGTGAAGGACCTGCTTTCCTTCACAAGTAATATCAATTGGAAATATCACTTTGCAACCCAGTCCCAAAACATTTCCAACAGCAGACCTGATGACTCCTTTGTTCAAATTCGAGACAGCTTGATTGTTAAAACTGAAGGCATTGGGTCCACTGGAGTTTTGTCATTAGTTGAGAGAAAATAGCAACCTCAGACTTTGGAAAGCACATTATTCAGAAATTTATTTTCCATGGTTGCAGTCACAAAAAGAGGAACGAAAGTTATTTTTGATTGCAAGAGAATGGAGTTTGCAGTTTAGCTCTAGTTGCATAAGGGATTGAGATGGACAATCAGTATAATCAGATATTGTTTACACTTCCAAAAGTACTACAGGCAAATTCTGCTTCCTCAAATTCCACAATGATCTGGCATGAGAGACATGGATTCATCCATTTTAAAGGCCTGAAGAATATATATGATATGAATTTAATTACTGGTTTAAAAATGAAGAAAGATGAAAATCTTGATGCGAACCATGTCATTATTGTTTAATTCAGATTAGAAATCAATATCAAAAGTTCCTGACTAATTTATTTATGCCGATTTGATTGGTTGGATCATAAAACCAACTCTTGGAGGTGCAGATCTGTACATAGTTTTTGAGGATGATTGCATTTTGTACAGGTTTGTATATGTCCATTAAAAGTAAGCACGACCTTTTTGTGTGTTTTTGGAATTTTGAAGACGTTTTGAAAGACAAATTGGAAACAAAATCGAAGTTCTGAGAAGTGACAATGGGACCAAACTCATAAATAAGGATTTTGAAGATCATTTCAAGCAAAATGGAAAAATATGTGAGAAAACAAGTCCTATACAACACAGCAGAATGGCAGAATTAAGCAAAAAAATAAGTCCATTGTTCATGCACACTTATGTTGTCTTCATAAATTATGAGGCATAGCAGTAAATTATGCTGTGCCTATCTTAAATCAATGACTATGTAAAGCAAACAATAATATCATTCCAAGCAAGGATACCCATACAGTAGTTTGCAGGGAGGGCTACCTGATGGTATGAGGTATTTTTAATATTTTGGATGATGAATGGTGACTCGTAAGTATCCACAAAAAAGCTCCCATTCTCGCCCTATTAAAAACCTGCATAATAAGTTTTCCTTTCCCTGTGAGGGGTAGGCCATGGCACACCTTGTCCCTGGATATGGGTACTATTGATGCTGTATGTAAAATGGTTTGGAAAACCTCCATCTTTATAACACACGAAGGGGTTTGGATTGTCAGCATATGTACATTTTCCTGATCAATTTAGATCAAAATGCGATAGTAAATTGAAGAAATTGATCATGATTTGCTTTGGTGGATATAGTAACAATCACTGTCTCTACAATACAGAGTCACAGAAAGTTGTAATCTCTTGCAATGTCTTTTATATTGAAGAAGAAACCCATGGGTTAAACAAGGAAGAGAGAGATGCTACATTTTTCCTGGTAAAACATGCTGCTGAAGATGTTCACCAGGAATCTGAATAGGATGTTACTAGTGAATGAGTAAAAGAAAGTAAAAGAATGAATCTGAGAGAATGATCTAATCTGCGAGCATCTGCTTGTTTTCAGATCAAAGTATAACCTGTTCTGCCATTATCTTTCAGTATCAAACTTCTGAAAAAGCAGTCATCAAAGTGGAAGCAAGCAATGGAAGAGGAAATGGTATCCTAAGAAGAACAAAACTTGTGATCTGGTATCATTACCACGCAAACACGAGACAATTGTATATAAGTGAGTCTACTGTGTGAAAGAGAATTCTGAGGGACTAACTGATCACTTTAAAGCTAGACAAATGGCTCTGAGCACTATCGGACTTAACATCTATGGTCATCAGTCCCCTAGAACTTAGAACTACTTAAATCTAACTAACCTAAGGAGATCACACAGCACCCAGTCATCATGAGGCAGAGAAAATCCCTGACCCCGCCGGGAATCGAACCCGGGAACCCGGGCGCGGGAAGCGAGAACGCTACCGCACGACCACGAGCTGTGGACTTTAAAGCTAGACTATGTGTCAACAACAAAAGTGCGTTTGTGTGATTAAAAATGCAGAGCATCAGAAATGTTCCAAACACGGGAAGTGAGAACGCTATCGCACGACCACGAGCTGTGGACTTTAAAGCGACTATGTGTCAACAACCAAAGTGCTGTTCATGTGATTAAAAATGCAGAGCATCAGAAATGTTCCAAACACATATACATTAAATACTATTACTTATTTGAATGTGTTGAAGGCAGTGAGACAGAAGATTGTTGTGTTTGTTCTGCTAAACTAGAGACAAATTTATATCAGATAGAAAAGCTCTGTCAATCACTTCAAAACAATCTCAATCAAAGAAGAATGGGAGGGTAGATAAGAGTGAGCTTGTTATATTAAGAGTTGTTTTGGGCCTTGTTTTAGTCCTCATAATGTGATCACACCAGAGATGAATATTCATTCTGTGCATGGCCATGTTCTGTGATATTATAAAAACATATTTTTGGTTTCCTTTATCATTGTGGTTACTTTGTCACTTTCGATTCTAAAGAAAAGAGTAATTTGATATTTGATTCTGACTTTGTTTCACCCTGTGATTTTGTATAAAACATAATTACAGGCATCATTTCAGTAGGAAGCTGTAAAGCCTGACAAAACAATGTAGTGATTTCAACTGAGGAAATAGCTACAAGATGCAGTGTTCTGGCTATTGGTTGTAAGGAGGATCTGTGATCATTTACACTCATGCTCATAAATGAATTCTTGAATATGAATAAATAAATCTGGAGATATAATATATGCATTTTGTGCCATTTAAGGGAATGGGATAGATAATAGAAATATATAGGTATAACACTGTAATGGAAAAAAAACACTTGTTTCCTGTGTGCATTTCTTGTTCGTATGACATGTTCCACATCATAACAGTTTTCCATGATATTAATCAATGGAACATGTAACTAACTAACTTAAGGATAATTGCAGAATGTGGTGCCACACAACGTGGCACTACACAAAACTGGCACTAATAGCATAGGCACATAGAGAACACACATGACACAGATCTGTAAGTCCACGGTACTGGTGATAAGTTGAGAAAACCATCCCGAAACACATGTGCTACAAAACGCCACTGTTTCCTGTGCATGTACCCCGACATCAATATGGGATATGATCATCATGCACTCGCACACAGACCACACAACAGGTTGGCATACTCTGGATCAGGTGGTCGAGCAGCTGCTGGGGTATAGCCTCCCAATCTTGAACCAGTGCCTGTCGGAGCTCCTGAAGTGTTGCAGGGGTTTGAAGATGTGCAGCAATATGTTGACTGAGAGTATCCCAGATGTGCTAAGTTGGATTTAGGTCCGAAGAACAGGCAGGCCACTCCTTGCGCCCGATATCTTCTGTTTCAAGGTACTCCTCCATGATGGCAGCTTGGTGGGGCTGTGTGTGATCATCCATCAGGAGGAAGGTGGAATTGACTGCACCCCTGAAAAGGCGGATATACTGGTGCAAAATGACGTCCCGATATGCCTGACCTGTTACAGTTCCTCTGTCAAAGACATGCAGGGGTGTACATGCACCAACCATAGTCCCATCCCACACCATCAAACCACGATCTCCATACAGGTCTCTTTCACGGAAATTAAGGGGTTGGTATCTTGCTCCTGGTTCATGCCAGATGAAAACCCGGCGAGAATCACTGTTCAGACTATACCTGGACTTGTCCGTGAACATAACCTGGGACCACTGTTCCATTGACTGTGTACTGTGTTCTTGACACCAGGCTTTACAGGCTCTCCTGTGACCAGGGGTCAGTGGAATGCACCTTGCAGGTCTCCAGGTGAATAAACCATGTCTGTTCAGTCATCTGTAGACTATGTGGAGACAACAGTTCCAGTGGCTGCAGTAAGGTCCCTAGCAAGGCTACCTGCAGCACTCCGTGGTCATCTGCAGGCGCTGATGGTGAAATATTGTTGTTCTTGTGGTGTTGTACACTGTGGACGTCCCGTACTGTAGTGCCTGGACACATTTCTTGTCTGCTGGAATCATTGCCATAATCTTGAGATCACACTTTGTGGCACACTTAGGGCCCGTGTTACAACCTGATGTGTTTGACCAACCTCCAGTCACCCTAGTATTCTACCCCTAAGGTAAATATGTGTTCTTTGAGCCATTTTCAACACATAGTCACCATTAGTACATCAGAAAACCTCAGCACACTTACTCGCTGCACCGTACTCTGACATGCACCAACACACCTTTACATATGTGGATTGCTGCCAGTGCCACCGTGCGACAACCACGGGTCAAATGCACCACATGGTCATATGCCAAGGTGATTTAAACCCACAAACTGCTCACCAGAGCATTGTTTCACCATGCATCAGCATTATCCTTAATTTATGAGCATAAGTGTACAACATGCTCAGTACCATCTGAGAAAAATTCAGCATCAGCATTACCAAGAAATTTCTACATCAGCACTGTTTGCTGATGTCAGTAACATCTTAATCAAAGATGAGTCACCAAGTGTACTCAATGGAAAATCTGAGGAAACACTTAAGCATGTGTGCCAGTGGATAGAGACTAACAAATTAACCCAAAAAAAAAAAAGTATTAGTTTCCACTTAAACAGAAAACTGAACAGTACCAAGCTTAAAGTTAATGATGAGCACACAGAATGTGTACAATCAACAAAATTTTTAGCCATGCATGTCGAATCTCAACTGAATTGGTCCAAGCACACTGCGGTACTTGGAAAGTGAATAGCTTAGATTAGATTAATTATTCATTCCATAGACCCATAAAAGAGGAAATCCTCCTGGGTGTGGAACATGTCAAATAAACACATCACAAAAATGTGATTAGAAAAACTTGAGTTTCATTAATTTTAATGATCCTCAGTCAATAAACAGTAAAATTATGTACATGAATTAAATTTAAACTTTTAATATTTACAGGTTTAATACTTACATCTGCTTTCATTAAATCCATCATTCAGACATTTGCTAGTTTCTTGGCTATTACAACCAAGTATTGTCAAAAATTTAAGTAAATTATTCATTTCAGCGATACTCAATTAAGAACAGTTAGATTATGTACAATATTTAAAATTAAACTTCCACTATTTACAGACTTAAGACTTACATCTGCTTTCTATACATCCATCATTCACACAGTAGGTAGTTACTTGGCTGTTACAACCAAGTATATTCAAAAATTAAGGTATAATAAATTTTCATTAAAATCGTCTACTGCTCTTGTTGAGAAACTCATGGATGGAATAGAAGGAGTTGGCCACCAAAAATTCTTTTAAATTATGTTTAAATTGTGCCTTGTCTGAAACTAAACTCTTAATGGTTGCTGGTAACTTATTGAAAATATGCGTTGTTGAGTGCTGGACTCCTTTCTGGGCAAGAGTAAATGATTTTAAATCTTTATGTATATTGTTCTTATTCCTAGTATTGATACTGTGTACTAAGCAGTTAGTTAGAAAAAGAGATGTATTATTTACAAGAAACTTCATTAAGGAATAAATATACTGAGAAGCTGTGGTTAATATGCCCAATTTTTTGAATAGGTTTCGACATGATGTTCTTGGATTTACACTACTCATTACTCTTATTATATGCTTCTGTACTCTAAAAATTTTTTCTCTCTTTCTGTGTTTGCTTCAGCATGCTGTGCACTTAGGATAATAAATTCAGTATTTAGTAGCTCATGTACTAGAACTGCGTATTTTGTGTATGCCCTTTCTGTAATTAGTTATGGCATATCCTTCTGGGGGTCGACAGAGTGGAACAGACAAACAATATTTAAGTTGCAAAAAAGGGCCATATGAATCATTGTGAAAAGTAGCAATAGATCCCATTGCACAGAGTTATTCAAATCTTTGGCTATATTGACAGTTTCGTGTGAGTAAATTTTGCAGACAGTAATATACATAAAAAACACATTGACCAGTTCATGCACAGTACATGCACATGCACATGCACATGCACATGCCAGTACATGCACATGAAACCAGAAACAGACAACACTTACACCTCTATAGGAAAAACAAATCAAAAACTCAAAATAGCATGTTATATAATGGAATTAAATTGTACAACAATCTTCCAAAATGGATCAAAGACCTAAGCAAAATAGATAACTTCAGGAAATCGCTAAAAAAATATTTCTTCATAAAGTGTTTTTATATTGTCAAGGATTACTTGGAATGATGTAAATATATAGATATCTATAAAAATTATCAACTGTGTTATTAAGTGATTTAACAATGTATCTTTATGTTACAATATTCATGAATTCTGATTGTGATAATTATAAATTTGTGTGCCTATTGTATATACTTATGTTGACAACAGCCATACAATCCTGATTGTCTATGGATGGATAAATAAATATATAAATAAAGCACAAACAACAATGCTAAGGGAAGTCTTGGAAAAGTAAACATGCGCACCAACAAGAGTTCACATTTACTCTCTTCCCTTCAATAACCATAACAGTTCTCTGATGACCATCATTTACTCATCTTATATTTATTAAATCTATATGTTTATTGACTTTTTGGTGTATTTACATATTATGAACTTGAGCAAGTGTATATGTTACAGTGAAATATTGATCAAATGTTCACAAAGTAAACATATTCATACGTACACAGCCCATAAACACAGGACCACTGTTGTCTACAGGTGCTGAGACCCAACTACCTCAAGGCATGACTGCCTCCTTAAAGGTTATTATCTAGTCAGAATGTTAGTACACAGTTTTTTGCAGTGACTTTCTTCGAGAACTGTTTCTCAGTTTTCTTCCTACATCTTCCTCTGTCATCATTGCCAGTATTTAGATGTCAATATTCCACCTGCTAGTAAATAATTAACATACAAATGTACTTAGTACTAAACACAAAGTACTGTTTATTACTTAGTTAAAGTGTTAGTTGCTGTGGTTTCTTGGCATCAAGTTCCTGATTACCAGACTTTGCTCTAATATCCTGGATTAAATTCCAAACCTCTCTGCAGCGACCAATTGAATGAGGTCTTGTGACACTGTTGATAGCAATTCATCTGCCACATGGGGTTATTAAGCTTGGTGATTCTATTGGTGCTATTCATTGGGTGGAGGCTGTATGCTGCCACTGGGTTTAACCGACTCCATTCTCTCAACATCACACAATACATACATGTTACAACACTATATACACATAAATTACAGTTATCTATGCTCAACAGATACAATTAAGAGACAGCTCTCAGACACTACACAGGAAGGGGTCATTCTGTGCAGAGGAAGAAACCCCATCCAATTAGACAAATACTCTTTCTTTGTCTGGTGTTATTTGTTTATACACCACACTACATACTGAATAACTTGAAGTTCTGCTTTCTATGTAGGCCTGTTAAAAAAGATATATTACAGGAATGGTAATTATGTTAAACAATTTGAACAGGTTTGTGTAAACCTTGTAAGTTACTGACCAGTTTCATGGAATTTTATCAAACCAACCTTATTCAAACAGTAACAGCAAGAACTTCATTGTGGAACATGGGTGCACTGTTGTCATGTAAACCACATGTTAGTGGCAGGTATCTGTTAGATAGTAGTTGTTTCTAAAGTATTTTACTTTGTTGAAATTACGCTGTAGAAATGACTCTGTAACATCAGTGTACGTTTACAGCTGTAGTCTGAGGGAAAGGTTTCTTTAAATGGAGCTCAGATAAAGTTAAACAGCACAGCCAGATAACCTCAGAAAATGAGGCTCCAGCAACAGGCTCCAGAAGACCATAGAAAAAGATATGAAATGTTGCAACTCTGAAAGACCTTGATGGAATTAACAAGGACTGCATAATACTTCAGAATTACGAAAATCACATTCTTTCGTGTCTGAATTTCATACTATATCCTTTCAGTTACCAATGCAAGATGCCAATCCTAAGAGAGCCGTTATGGTCTGGGTCCATGCTGGAGGGTGGTATGGAGGCACAGGGAACAGCGCATTGCATGGACCACAATACCTTATGGATCAGGACATTGTACTTGTCACATTCAACTATCGATTGGGAGCTCTGGGTAAGTTGTACCATTGAAATCTATTCAGGCAAATGCAACTTCCTACATGTAACTACCACACTGAAGCAACTTTGATAGGACCAACATGAATTTGTCATAATTATACATGATGTTTAGGTTTTGCAAATGAAAGACTACTCTCCTTAATTTGAAATAAAAGTATACAGTATCAGCAATCTGGCATCCAAAATTTTTAAAAATTATATATGGAAATATGACAAGAGTTTCTTTGTTCAAATATTTAGGCAAACCCATGCAGGGGATAAGTCTGCAATAGAATGGTTACAAAATTCATTACCACAAAATAGAAACAAACTTCAGAGTTACAAAAGATGTCTTTAAACAATTAGGAGTGTAAGAGTGCACTCACCAAATAGCAGGAACATTGAGTTGTTGACAGACATGTGCATAAAAGCCGGCTGGTGTGGGTGAGCGGTTCTAGGCACTTCAGTCCGGAACCGTCTTGCTGCTACGGTTGCAGGTTCTAATTCTGCCTCGGGCATGGATGTGTGTGATGTCCTTAGGTTAGTTAGGTTTAAGTAGTTCTAAGTCTAGGGGACTGATGACCTCAGATTTTAAGTTCCATAGTGCTTAGAGCCATTTGAACAGGTGCATAAAAGAATCATATGACAAGCAGAGTGTCTTTATGGGAATGAAACACTCATTTTAAATAGAAAAAGAGAACTAATGTGAGAGTTATGCTGTCTTTTAAGAAAAACAGTTTAAGACCACATTACTTGTAAAATGTGATTGTGGAAGAGAGAGACCTCAAAAAACATAAAGACAACATGTAGAAACACTAAATAATTCAAAAAGAGAGAAATAAAAGTAATCAGAAAATATTAGGTCCAAATTATGCTAAAAAACATATAAGCTAACAGCAGACATGTAAACTGAAAAATATACCAACATGTATTTGATACAAAAAAATGAAGGTAAAATACTACAAGTATATTAAGAGAATGGAACCAGGTAGATTGACTAGATACATTGTGGAAATCTACGAAAGTTGCAGTAAAGCTAAAACTGAAACAATAAAATAGTTCAGTGCAGTGAAAGAAGTCTTCAGAAACAGGAATAACACAACTTGATATCCTAGAAAGAGGGATTTTTAGGTATAAATTCCACAAATGGACACTTAATGTTGCAGAAAAATCCCCATGAAAGTAATATTCCCACAAAGGAAAGCTAAAACTCCAAAAATTTCCTTTTTTGGACACTTTGTGGTCCATTAGGGCCCAAACATGAAAAATAATATTAAATAAAAACAAAAATTAAATTACACAAAAATATGGGAAAAGTGTAAGGAGAAGATAATACCATGAAAGACTGTACATCGTGGCACACTAAGTCATTACAGAAAAAGATGGAATAAAATGGTAATGGATCACCCTGATTCAAAATCCTAGTCTCTCAATAATTATCTAAATTCAACCAACTAATGCATAAAGGATAGTTATGAACAAGTCAAGGTAATATTAAGAAGTAATAGGAAATTTGTAACCATGCAAAAATGTTAATGAACAAAGATGTAAGTACGAAGGGCAATTTAGGAAAACTACTAAATAAAATTAAATGCTAGATATGTAGACAGATGAGTAAATGATACAGAGAGGATTTATTAGTGGTGATAAGTCTGAATGGTGGGAGAGACAGTGAAGGTCAGCCAGAGTAGGAGGCTAACAATAATTTATACAAATAATGTACGGAGTGAGGAGTTTCACTTTTTTTTTTGTAAATAAAACTATTTTGACCAATAACAGACTGTGTAATAAGGTAAATGTTGCTTTGTTTAGTTGCAAAGGTTTGTATCTCCTGCAGACTTCAACATTTTGTTTTGACCAAAATAGTTTATTTCATACTCTATACCTACTTTTATATCCTCATGCGGAACTTATAAATATCTACATATTAATAGTTTGCAGTTTCTGCCGTCAAGTATTGTACAATTTGTAGTCATATGTACTGTAACGGAATGCTTGGCCTTCAATGTTGAAAGAATTCAGTAGAACTACATGATACACCAACCCAAACACTAACTTCCATCACTCCAAAATTAGGCAGTCTTCTTATAGCAAACTGTCAATAAAGTAATTCCGTATGAAAGTTCTCATATTTAAACAGTCAATGAAACATGGTAAATTACAACAAAAATATGTACAATATCCCTTGAGAAGTATGAAAAAAACAAATTATCTAAAAATAGTTGATTATTGACTACTTCTCACTGACATGTTGAGGTATTTGCAGGATGTTTAAGGATAATTATCTGAAAAATTATTCTGATAAAGACACTTCTATTCTTAAGTAACTCAACATTGTATATCATAACATTGTATTCAACGATAATCAAATTCTATTTTCTCAAATGTGTCATTACTCGATGTCCACAAACGTGATTACAATATGCATTATCATGAAAATTGTATTGACTTACAGTTTCCTCCCCTCAAAAAACATAAACAAATAGCTATATATGTACCAAATTATGAAAAACAACACATCAGATCATTATCTGTGTTGCCTCAGTTCTTGTCACTCCTATCTTACTTCATTTCTATCATCCAGTCTTTCCCTCACTATCAACCTCCCAGTAGATACCAGCCAATCATATACATTCATTGCCTAGTGCTGCCCTTCAGTGACAAAAATGGGAGTCGTCCTGATAGGTAACAGCCCATGTTTCATATGATGGCAGGGGTAAAATACAGGGAGCGAAAGGCTATTTACAATTTGTACAGAAACCAGATGGCAGTTATAAGAGTCGGGGGGCACGAAAGGGAAACAGTGGTTGGGAAGGGAGTGAGACAGTGTTGTAGCCTCTCCCCAATGTTATTCAATCTGTATATTGAGCAAGCAATAAAGGAAAAAAAAGAAAAATTCGGAGTAGGAATTAAAATCCATGGAGAAGAAATAAAAACTTCGAGGTTCACTGATGACATTGTAATTCTGTCAGAGACAGCAAAGGACTTGGAAGAGCAGTTGAATGGAATGGACAGTGTCATGAAAGGAGGGTATAAGATGAACATCAACAAAAGCAAAATGAGGCTAATGGAATGTAGTCAAATTAAATCGGGTGATGCTGAGGGAATTAGATTAGGAAATGAGACACTTAAAGTAGTAAAGGAGTTTTGCTATTTGGGGAGCAAAATAACTGATGATGGTCGAAGTAGAGAGGATATAAAATGTAGACTGGCAGTGGCAAGGAAAGCATGTCTGAAGAAGACAAGTTTGTTAACATCGAGTATAGATTTAAGTGTCAGAAAGTCAGTTCTGAAAGTATTTGTATGGAGTGTAGCCATGTATGGAAGTGAAACATGGACGGTAAATAGTTTGGACAAGAAGAGAATAGAAGCTTTTGAAATGGGGTGCTACAGAAGAATGCTGAAGATTAGATGGGTAGATCACATAACTAATAAGGAGGTATTGAATAGAATTGGGGAGAAGAGTAGTTTGTGGCACAACTTGACTAGAAGAAGGGATCGGTTGGTAGCACATGTTCTGAGGCATCAAGGGATCACTGATTTAGTATTGGAGGGCAGTGTGGAGGGTAAAAATTGTAGAGGGAGACCTAGAGATGAATACACTAGACAGATTCAGAAGGATGTAGGCTGCAGTACATACTGGGAGATGAAGCAGCTTGCACAGGACAGAGTAGCATGGAGAGCTGCATCAAACCAGTCTCAGGACTGAAGACAACAACAACAACATCTTATCCAAGATTAAAATTTGTAAAGATTTTATTTATGACAAATATTATCCTCAGAAAGGTGGTTACACTGCAGTCTGACTGTGACTTACAAATATCTCATTTTGCTACTCAAAAAAAAAAAAAAAAAAGCTTTTGCCCAACAAGGCCTTTGTTGAAAATAGACAGCTTACACACACATGCAAATGCAACCCACACACACATGACACACATCCTGGATTTTCCATTCTTTGGAATGTCTCATTTTGTTTCTCCTGCCCCTTTACTTTCCTAAGTGTCACACTATGGGTCACTTGTGAAAATACTCAATTGAAATAGCTCCTCTCCATTTTCACTTCTCCAATAGCCGGCTCCAAATTTCATCTTGACTTTTCCAGCAATGTCACCTACATTAAGTATCTTTACACAGTTTACTAAGTATCACATCCAGATGGAATTCACACAAATAAGGTCATTCACAAAGAAATATCCTAAATTACATATACAGCTTTAAACATATCACCATTATCTCTAAATGGTGAATTTTTGAATTCCAGAATGAATTTTTTATTCTGCAGTGGAGAGTGTGCTGATATAAAACTTCCTGACAGATTAAAACTGTATCCTGGACCAGTTGGAGCTGATATCTGTGCCTTTCATGAGCTAGTGCTCCAACTGACTTATCCAAGGACGACTCAAGACACATCCTCATAGCTTTACTTACACCAGTATCTCATCTCCTATCTTCCAAATTTTGCAGAAGTTCTCCTGCATAATTTGCAGGTCTAGCATTCCTGGAAGAAAGTTTTAGGTGGTTATAATTAAAGTGCAGCTACTCATGGAGGTCCAGTGTGGACTGTAATTATTAAATGCAGCAAAATTTGGAATATATGCCAATGTGTTAACTGTTAACATGAAATTGATTCATGATGGAAAAAAAAAAAAATTAGAACAAGTTTTGGCCAGCAGGTGCAAATCTGGCACTGTACACTGTATGACAATATGACATACGTGCTGTCATTTGACAAGCCATAATGTAAACAAACAGTATTGTTATCAACCAGAGAGACTGTGTGCTGTTAGTGAAATTGTTTTATATGAATGGCAGCAATTACAGTGCCGCAGTGAGAGAGTATCACTAACTGAAATATCTGAAGAGAGGCCCAGTGTCATTAAATGGTTTAAAGAAGGTGATAATGAAATTTGATAATGGTGGTGACCTTGCTTTCACACCTGGAAGAGGTAGGCATCTTATCCCAGTGGAAGATATGGAAGAGGTTGCTGTTGCTATAACTAACTAAGCAGCACATGCCCCAGGTAATGCTAGTGCTCATACTCTAACATTCTGATGACTTAAAGTGTGAGTATGGATCTGAGTTATATTGGCTTATTCCTTCAAACCACCTTCCACGTCTTTATGAGGTGACTTACTTGGAATTTGAACCATTCTTCTATACTGAATAGCCAGCTTCTGGACACCCTCTTGACTTCATCTCCATTGAATAATGCTAGGTACAGGAATTTTTAGACTCTTTCTACTTATGAAATAAGTAAACATACAAACCTTGCTTTTTGTCAACTAACGATGTATTTGACCTCTATACACAATAAAAAAATCTCACTTTCCACATGAATATGTAACTTCCAGCAAGTCTCTCGTACAATGGGATGTTAGAAACAATTTGAGTTACAGTTTACAGAAAGTTGGCTTGGATATCATGACCTTTCTTAATATGAATCATAAAATGAGTCTTGACTTTAACAAGGTTGCATCAAGAGTCCATAAGAGTACTTTTTCAACTGTTCTTGTTTTAATAACAATAGTCAATGATACAATAAATGCAGAGCTGCATATAAACTCCATGGTTCATCCTTACACACTCACTAAAACATCTATGAATTGCCCATGAGGTACTTATCGGTGCTGTCCAACTGCCGCGTCTACTTTCTTCCCACGACTGATTTTAAACTTGCACACACAAACATGTGAAATGCAGTAAGTAGGATTCTACCATCCCACACTCATATCCAGAATGTCGTGTGTTCGAGACAGTAGAAGGCTGAGTGGCTCTAGAATGTACACAGAAATTCTCGAATCACTACATATCCCCCCTTCAGATCGAACACACAATATTTTATACATAATCATTATGCAAATAATATCACACGTAATAACATTTCATATATTAACAGTATACATTTCTTACATATATTTATATAATAACTTTCCTTTCCAAAACAATTCTCTGTCCTCTCTTGAACAATAGATACTATGTCTGCATATACTATTTACACCCCACTATCCTTCAATTCATCAGAGTATTCATTATGCTGACGTTACTTAATGATCAACATGACTAATTAAACTCCTACTTTCGTTTTCTTTCTTTGCTCATGCCTCTCGCTTATTTATCCATTACTCATTACTACTTTATAGTTGTTTGTTACGTATCTGCACCTCTCCTTATGCATAGTCAATGTAGAACCGTCATAGCTTCCTATATATGTGTGCATGAATCCATAAGTACACACATTTTCCCTATAACACCTGGCAGTTCTCACATTGTGACAGGCTTCCTCTTATGTGATTTAATGTTTGTGTAGAAGTGTATATTTGTGTATATGTGGATGTGTGTTCGTGTAGTCTGATTCTTCGGCCTTCTTATCTAAAGATAAGATTTAGGTTTAAAGTAACCATGGAAATAAGGAAGGACTTCAGTGATAGAAGTTTGTGGATATGGGACGAGGGAAAAAATAGACAGGTCCTCAAATGAGAAGTAAGCAAGGAAAAAATAGATATGAATGCTAGGATCAAAGAAGAGAAAGACAATAGCCGCGAAGACAACAAACCCTTCCCACCCTCCTTCCCTAGAATACCTACCCCTCAGGTACCTGAGTGAGATGCTGGAGGAGGTTTGGTGTTAAATTGTCTCCTACAGAACGGACTTGTCCCAACTTCACCCTTTGAGGTACCTGAAGGAAATCCTAGCAACCCTATGGAAACTGCAAATGATGAAAAATCAGGCACACTTGTTTGTGAGGGTTGTCTGAAAGGTGTGATGTGCGTTTCGTGTTAGTCATGATTTATCTGTTCTTGTAAATCATGCTTTTAGCTACAAAACCTACCCCTTTCAAAATTTATATAAACCCTCCCATCTATATCACATCACATAAAAGGTATAAAATACTCTATACAAAATAGAAAATCTATACACTATAGTTTAACAGTTGTTCAGCTAGTCACATCTTATTATATTTTCGACAAATATATGACTCTATTTTAGTTTATTTTGTCTAGATGTCACTTTTTTTGTGATTCTCTTAAGTTGTTCTCTATTTCATAGTCATATCTGGTTTTCTAAGCAATAAGATTACAGAATAGTTCTAGATTTTAAAGGAATTTGGTGCAGGAAGCTATTTGGCAAAAACACCGAAAACAGCTCAGGATCCGACGGTCGTTACTCCGCTCATTAACTCAGAATGTTAATGTCCCTGGGGGTTAGATGACTCCACTGGGGTCTCATGGATCTGATATTAACTTTTCTTAAGCACAGGCGGACCAGTATTTGTCTTTAAATTTCTTTTGAAAGTCCTCCCAAGAGGAAAACTTCTCAGTATTTACCATTCCTCATTCTGAGTCTTCCCCTAGAAGAACCCCACAGCAAATTCGATTTTCTTAGAATCTTCCCAATGTTTTGGTAATACTTGGTTAAACCTTTTTAAGAAATGGGTCGGATATACATCTCCGTCTGGCTTAATTTCAGGGAATTGTCTGGAAAACCCTGAATTAGCCCCCCCCCCTCCCCCCAACTGTAAATCAGTTACAGTTTCACTAGTTAACACCACATTAGGTGACGTTGACGTTACTCCTTTTTCTACTTTATCCTGGATAAACTTGAATTTTCTCCACAAGTTGTCTGTACCCTTCCTGGTATCACTAAGTTCGGAAGACAGAATAGGCGATATATTTCCAGAGGTTATTCTCTTGGTAACTTTTCAATTTATAATTTCTTCAAATTGGTTCTCAAAACTACTTACATTTATGATATCAGAGTTCGTTATTTTCTCTTTGAAATTTCTTTCTGCATTATCTACTTGTGTACTGACACCTGTAATTTGCAGCTGAATAATCAGTATTAATTCATTATTCTTATCTACACTCTCTTTCAAAGCATTCAATTCCTGCTTTACAACATTAAACTTAACATTGCACACATTTTCAAAAGATCCTAACTTTTCCTTAATTTTGGATTCCACACTATACATCTGACTTCAGTGTTAAATTCTAACCTTTTTGATAAATCTTGGAAATTGTCATTCTGTTTCTGACTAAGGTCGGTAACCATTTGATTTATGTGAATGGTCAAGGAACTAGTAAATTCATTGTTTACATTTATTTTTAAATTCTCTACTCTTCTATTTAAGGCATCAAATTAAGTCTTAAGAGCACCCATGCCTTCATATAGATTACTAAATTCTTTGCTTTGCGAGTTGACTTTGGCATTTAGCAAACCTAGTTTTGTTGCTCGACTATTTAGAGTTTCATTCTGGGTATTTAGAGTTTCCCTCTGAGCATTCAAAACCTCACTCTGGGTATTTAATTGTGAATCTAATGAGTATAACTTTAGACTCTGAGCATTTGAAGCTTTACTCTGGGTACTTAATTGAGAGTTAGTTTACCAAGCCTAATTCTTTCCTTAGAGCCTTGTTCTGGGAATTTGATTGCAGACTCTGAGCTTTAATTAAATTTACCACCTCAGTCCAGTCTGGTACTTCTTTACTAACTTTCATAGCCATAGCTGGTTCTTGAGAGTCCTCAGCTTGTTGTTGTATATTGTCCATGCTTTTATATGCTGTAGCCCTAGCAAGCATTTAAAACTAACTTTAAATACTATAGTTACACAATAAAAGTTCACTCAACAGTATGTACCACTTTGTACTAAAGTAATGAAGTTTTGTTTCACACACCCATCATAGAAGTCTCGTGTTGTAGGTGAGCAGACGTTGAGGCAGGTCAGCACCAGTGAACAGTAGCTACAAATGCATTGAAATCTTCTTTGCTGTTTTATAGTTGTGAATTTTCCATGTCTTCACCATTTTCCATTCAAATTTTGCTTCATTGAATACTTGAACATATTCCAATGTCTCAGAGTAAATCCATTGTTGTAGTATGTTTGGTTGCTAGGGCAACACGTAACAACTTCTTCTCTAGTTTTTGACTTAAAATTCTTGTTTTCTCGGGTCCTTTCACACATATGTCGCCACATTCTAATGTTTTTGATGCTGATTTAAAGCGTGAAGTAGATGTAGAAACTTCCCACTTCCTTTATACGAGGTGCCTTACTTGAGATTCACAATCTTCTTTGCTGGCTAGCTGGCTGCTGGAAAACTCTCTTGACTTCTTCTCTGTGGAATGATGCTAGGTACAGGAATATTTAAGCATCTCTCTATACTTGTGAAATAAGTAGATACGCTAACTTTTCTTTTCGTCAACCAGTGGTATATTTGAACTCCATACGGAATAAAATTCTCACTTTCCACCTACATATATGACTTCCAGTAAGTCACTTGCTCCATCCAACGTCAGAAAAAAATTTAATTACAATTATAAAAGAGTTGGCTTAATAACCATGATTCTATTTCACATGAATCATAAAATAGATCTGGCCTCTAACAAGGCTAGATTACGAGTCCACAAGATTACTTTTTAAACTGTTCTTCTTTCACATAACAATAGTCAATGATACAATAGGTACAGAGCTGCATATAGATTCCATGGTTCTTCCATACACACCCACTAACACATCTGTGGATTGTCTGACAGGTACTTGTCGGTGCCGTTCAACCACCGTGTCTGCTTTCTTCTCGCAACAGACTTTAAACAGGCACACACAAACTAGTGACACACAGTAGGTAGGATTCTACCATCCCACACTCATATCTAGTATATCATGTGTTTGAGACGGTAGAAGGCTGAGTGGTTCTAGAATTTACACAGAAATTCTCGAATCACTACATATCTCTCTCTCCCCCCCCCCCCACCCCCCCCCCACCCCCCACCCCACACCACCACCACCACCCCCCACCCCCCTAGATCGAACATGCAATATTTTATACATAATATGTTGTGTCTAGACAAGACAGCCTAGACACAATGAGAGGAAGCTGAAAGGCACGCGCTTAAACTCATGCCGCAGGCTGGCGTGAGGTCTGAAACAGGATACGTAATGAATGCAATAAAGAAAAGTACGTAGCTTCTGGAATACTTAACTTTAATCCACATTTGTAGAACATCGCTCTTGATGACACATGTTATAACCACATTATATATATCAAAGGATTATGGCGCCTTGCTAGGTCGTAGCAATTGTAGCTGAAGGCTATGCTAACTATCGTCTCGGCAAATGAGAGCATAGTTGTCAGTGATCCATCTCTGGCTAAGTCGGCTGTACAACTAGGCGAGTGCCAGGATGTCTCTCTAGACCTGCCGTGTGGTGGCGCTCGGTCTGCAATTACTGACAGTGGCGACACGCGGGTCCAGCGTATACTAATGGACTGCGGCCGATTTAAAGGCTACCACCTAGCAAGTGTGGTGTCTGGCGGTGACACCACATAATCATTATGCAACTAGTATCACATTGAGTATAAATTTCTCAAGTTATATTTGTTTAATATGGTGTTACTGCTCAGCACACTGTTTATCAACACTGTGAATAGTCTGGCCTGTGTAAATGCTTCCATGTCCACAAGGAGCACCATACATGCCAGGAACTCAGAGACCTATGTTGTCTGTAATGGGGCATAACATATCTTGTAACATGGAGGTGGGCCAGAACACTAGACTCACTCCATCTCTCTGTGGCATGCATCCTGTCTTGCCTGGCATTGCCCCACAATATGGAAAGAATGCAGCTAACTTGATGTCTTCTGCTGAATCACAAGGTGTTTTCCATCTGTGGCACCAGAAATATTTCACCATCTCTCCTTTTCTGTAAGCATTTTCTCTCAAGATGTATATCAAATGTTAAAATTCAAACTATAAATGGTCATCATCAGAAATAATCTTTGCCTTGCGTACTAATGTGTTCACTACTGTTTTCTTATGATGAAGGTATTGAAAACCATTGGAATTCAAGTACCAGTGAGTTTGCAGAGGTTCCAGTACAGATGACAACAGTTCCATACTTTAAAAAAGGGTGTTTTGACTTAATGTTGAAACTAATTAATCCTTCTGCACATTCATCATAATTTTGAAATATGATTTGCTTTTGTGACTTTATTTGTAGGTGTAATAAATTAATACATTCTTCTAAATGAGTTCATGTTAAGATTCAAACATAAAACCTATACAGTTACATTGCATTACTTGTGACCACTTTGATCTTGTGTAATAGGTTTCATTTCTACGGGAGATAAATATCTTCCTGGAAACTATGGAATGAAAGATCAAGTGCAAGTTTTACGTTGGGTGCAACAGAATATCTTATCATTTGGAGGTGATCCGAAGAAAGTAACACTTGCAGGGCTCAGTGCAGGAGGTGCCAGCGTCTGGTTTCATATGGTTTCACCAATGTCACAAGGTAAATCTGTATGTCATTTATTACAAAAAAAAGTGATATTTTGAGAACTATAGGAAGCATATTTCAGGGTTGACAACTAAAGTGAACACACAGATATAACACAGAACACTTGCAGAGGTATGTGATTTTTTTAACTTTGTAATTTACAATTAATTCAAAATTTTCTGTATAGAAAATTAGTCTGCTGTACTGTGAAGTTATTGCTTATAAAAAGGGATGTGATCCATCCAATATCCTTAACATCGATTTGTTATAGAATCTTATAACATATTCTGAGCTCAAACATAATTATGTATCTTGAATAGAATGATCTCCCAATGCCAACCAACATGGATTTTGAAAACATCAATCACGTGAAACCCAACTCACACTTTTCTTGCATGACATACTGAAAGCTTTGAATCAGGGCAACCAGGTAGACACAGTATTTCTTGATTTATGAGAAGCATTTGCCTCAGTACTGCACCTACACTTATTGTCAAAATTATCATTATATGGGGTACCAAGTGAAATTTGTGACTGCATTGGGGACTTTTTGGTGGGGAGCTTGGATGGAGAGTCATTGTCAGAAGTAGAAGTAACTTCATGTGTGCCCCAGGGAAGTGTGTTGAGACCTTGCTGCTCGTATTGTATATTAATGACCTTGCAGACAATGTTAATAGTAAAATCATGCTTTTGCAGATGATGCAGTTATCTATAATGAAGCACAACCCTGAAAGAAGCTGCATAAATATTCAGTCATATCTTGATAAGATTTCAAAGGGGTGCAGAGATTGGAAACTTGCTTTAAATGTTCAGAAATGTAAAATTCTGCACTTCACAAAAGAAAAAAATCATAGTATACTATGGCTATAATATCAGTGAGTCACTGTTGGAATCAGCCAACTCATACAAATACCTAGGTGTAGCACTTTGAAGGGGAATAAAATAGAATTACCATGTAGGTTCAGTCATTGGTAAAGCAGATGGTAGACTTCAGTTTTATTAGTAGAATACTGGGGGAATGGAATCAGCCTACAAAGGAGATTGCTTACAAATCACTCATGTGACCAGTTCTAGAATATAGCTGAAGTGTGTGGGACTTGTACCAGATAGGACTAACAGGGGATATTGAATGTATACAGAGAAGGTCAGCACATATTTTCACAGGTTTGTGTAATTCATAGGAGAGTGTCACAGAGATACTGAAGGAACAGAACTGGAAGACTCTTGAAGACAGATGTAAACTATCCCAAGAAAGTCTATTAACAAAGTTTCAAGAATGAGCTTTAGATGATTGGTCTATGAATATGCCACAATGTCCTACCCATCACTCACATTGTGATTGTGATGCTAAGATTAGAACAGTTACTTCACACACAGAGACATTCAGACAGTCATTCTTCCTCTACTTCATATGTGAAGGAGATTTGGTGTAGCCTAAAACAAGAGCAGGAACTTCCAGAAACTAATGACCCAGACACTGCAGATTTAGTCATTGATTTGTAAACTCTTCAGGATGATATCAAGCCTGTTGATGTAGAAAAATATTTAGCAGAAGGTGACATGGTGGTGCTACCAATGAATAACTTGAAGATGATCAGTTCATCAATCTTGTTATGCAACAGCTTACTGTTGAACAAGAGGAGTTAGAGGATGAAGAAAAGGAAGAAGATGAAAAGAGCAACCACTCTGCAGCAAAGGATGCATTGGGACTGCTCTCAGATATGTGGAAAAACAGGCAACTTCTACAGTTATGGGCATATTGTGGTCAAGGAAGTGGTATGATGCGGCCATGAAGTTAAGGTTTAAGAAATGGAAACAGAAAACATTTTACACACTTTCAAATATATTTTCAATGTCAAAACGTCCTGTTTTCCTTTACCTTTATTATAAATATAATTTTTTACTTAACATTTGCTTATCACATTGTTTTGAGCTCTTTTTATTGTTCTGACAATCTCCTGGTCCCAAAAGCGATGTTTAATTGAGATTCTGCTGTATTGGTTAACTCTTTTAGGAACTGGAGTTAGATGTGCATATCTGTGATGATTTTGCTCTTACAAAACAATCCTATGAGGAAATGCAGTGCTCTTGTTTGGAGTTTTGATCTTGTCTGTTTCCTCTCTTGATCCTATCTAGTAAGGGTCACAGACTATTGAGCAAAACTCAGACACTGTTTGAACACTGTTTGTGAGCTACATTATTCACGGACAGACTACACTTCCCTAGAGTTCTTCCAGTGAATCTCAGCCTGGCATCTACCTTTACTCCAATTACTTTTTTATGTTTATTCCACCTTAAATCACTCTGAAGATATACCCCCAGATATTTAATGGGTGTGGTTGCTTCCAGTGATTGTGTGATATTTGTGTAATCATAAAATAATAGATATTTCATTTTATTTTTATGCAGTATGTTACACTTGTTTATGTTGAAGCTCATCTGACAGTTACTGCAGCAAGCGATCATTCTTCATAGATCTTCTGTTATTTTCTGACTATTTTCTAGCTTTGTGACTTCTCTGCATATAAAATGGTTCTGAGCACTATGGGACTTAACATCAGAGGTCATCAGTCCCCTAGAACTTAGAACTACTTAAACCTAACAAACCTAAGGACATCACACACGTCCATGCCCGAGGCAGGATTCGAACCTGCGACCGTAGCGGTCGCCCGGTTCCAGACTGCAGCGCCTAGAACCGCTTGGCCACTCCGGCTCTCTGCATATAACAACATCTGCATATAGCCTCATTTGTCTTCTGATATAATCCAATAAGTCGTTTATACATATTGCAAATAATTAATAAGGGAACAGAAACACAAGAAGGTAAGCTGCTATGAACTCAATAGCGAATGCATTATTTTATCTAATGCAGACACAAAGCCAACATCCACCACAGTAGTAAAACTTTAAACTCTAACTAGCTTAACAGATGAGGAAGAGTTTGAAAAAAACTATGATGAGATAAACAAATTATTCAAGTAGTGAAAATTTAATTGTGATGAAGGAATGGAATTCAGTAGTAGGCCTAGATAAAGGAGGAGAAGGAAAAATATTGGAACATGGACTGGGGAAATGAATGAAAGAGGAAGCCACCTGGTAGACTTTTACATAGAGCATAATTTAATCATTGCTGACACTTACTTTAAGAAACATGTAAGAAGTTTGTATATGTGTAGGATCTCTGGAGCCATTGGAAGTTTCAGACTGACTGCATAATGATAAGACAGAGATTTTGAGACTAGATTTTAAACTATAAGACATAAATTAAAAATCCGTAAGTAGTGGAGGAATATGTAACAGAAAACAATATTCACACAGGCTTTCAAGTTCTTACTCTTTTTCAAGTAAAAGTACACTAATTCACACAAACAGTTATGGCCACATGAGTGTGTGTTTGAGTGTCTGTGTGCTTGTGTGTGGATTGTGTGTAATTTAGCTAGAAAAAGAGCAAGAGCTCAAAAGTTAGTGTGACTGCTGTTATCTGTGATATGTTTTTACACTGCACACATCAGACTGCTATAAGTGAATGGTTGTCTTTCCCTTATTTTACATACTATTCCTTCCATTATTGTTATAGGTAGTTCAGAGTTTCACAAGGTGCATTAGGCATCAATTAACTGAAACAGGGGGAAAATACAATAGAAGATGAATGGGTTGCCCCGAGAAATGAAATAATGAAGGCATGAAGGCAGCTGAGGATCACATAGATAAAAAGACAAGGCCTACTATAATCTTTGGATAACACAAGAGGTATTCAGTTTATCTCATGAAAGGATAAAATGTAAAAGTATAACAAATAAAACAAGTTAAAGGTAATACAGATGTACAAAATGAGATTGAATGAAAGTTCAGAATGGCTAAGCAGGAATGGCTAGAGGACAGAGCAGAGCTGTAGAAGCATGCATAAATAGGGGAAAGACACATATAGAAGAATTGAAGAGTCCTTGGGGGAAAAGAGAAGCACCTGTATGAATAGGAAGATCTTAGGTATGAAACCAGTGCTAATCAAAGAAGGGAAGAGAGAAAGACAGGAGGAATACATATAACAGCTGCACAAGAGAAATGACCTTGAAGGGAATGTTCTGAAACTGGAAGAGAACGTAGATGAAAATGAGATGAGTGATATGATAATGTGAGAAGAAAGTGACAGAGCACTGAAAGACCCAAGTCAAAATGAAGCCCCCACAGCAAACAACATTATCTCAGAATTATTGAGATCCTAAGGAGAAACAGCTATGGCAAAACTATTCCAGTGTAGGAGCACACAAGGCAATACTGATCCAGTGACTTATTTTAGGAAACAGTTTGATGAAAGGCAATCCTATGTTTACAGCATTTGTAGGTTTAGAGAAAGCTTTGAGACTGTTGAGTGGAATTCATTTTATGAAATTCTGTAGAGAACAGGGCTAAAATACAGGGAACAAAAGGTTATTTACAATTTGTACAGAAACCAGACAACAGTTACAAGAGTCGATAGACATGAGAGAGAAGCTGTAGCTGAGAAGGGATATGTGGTTGTAATGTACCCAATGTTATTCAATCTGTACACTGAGTAAGTACTAAAGGAAACCAAGGACATATTTAGAAAAGAAATTAAATTTCAGAGAGAAGTAATAAAAACATTGAGGTTACACCGTGATATTGAAATTCTGTCAGAGACAGGAAAGGACCTACAAGAACATTTGAACAGAATGCATAATCTCTTCGAAAGAGGTTATCAGACAAACATCAATAAATATAATGCAAGGGTAGTGGAAAGTAGTCTTATGATATCAGGCAATGCTGAGAGAATTCAGTTAAGAAATAACACACTGAAAGTAGTAGATGAGGTCTGTTACTTGATCATAAAAAAAACTGATGATGGCAGAAGTTGAGAGGTTATAAATTGTAAACAGGCTATAACAAGAAAAGCATTTCTGAAAAGAAGTGTTCGTTATCAACTAATATAAATTTTCTGAAGGTATTTGTCTGGAGTGTAGCCTTTCGTGGAAGAGGGATCCGAGATGATAAGAAGTACTGACAGCCGACAGAATGCTTTCAAAATGTGGTGCTACAGAGGATTGCTAAAGGTTAGATGGGTGGATTGGATAACTGAGAAGGAGGTACTGAATCAAATTGGGAAGAAAATAAATTTATTCCACAACTTGACTTAAAGAAAGGATCATTTGATAGGGTGCATCCTGAAGCATCAACAAATCATTAATTTGGTAATGGAGGGGAAGTGAGTGGCATAATAGTTGTAAAGGGAGATCATGGCATACATACAGTAAGTAGGTTCAAACAAATGTAGGTTGCTGTTCTTACTCAGATGATGAGACCTGCATGAAACATATTAGTGTGGAGAGCTTCATCAGACCCATCTTTTGACTGAAGATGCAACAACAACACTGTCTTCTATTTGTTATTAGTTCTTCAATCCAATGACAAAGCTGGTATGTCATTATGTGCTGTAGTATTTTGTTCATTATGTGACAGTGCAGAACTGCACTGAACAGCTTCCACAAAATGAAGAAACATGCTCTCAACCTGTGCATCACTATCTGCTGACCTCTGGGTCTCATGGATGAACAGAGTTACTTTCACTTGATCATCCTTTGCAGGGTCCATGTTGATTCCTGTGGAAAAGATTTTTAGTCACTATATGATCATAATATGTGTGCAAAAAATGTGTTCCAAAATTCTATAACAGACTGACAGTAACAATATAGATCTAGTATTGCCTGCTTCTGTTTGAAATCCTTCTTGAAAATGAAGATAACCTGCTTATTTTTCTACTCACTTGGAATACTTAATTCTTCTTCTGATCTATGGCAGACTGCTGCTCTGAATAAGCAAGTTCTTTTGCAGAGCCCATGTGGACTAGTATTGGTATCCCACAAGTCCACATTGACTGATTTCAGTTGGTTTTCTACTAAGCACTCACTTATTCATGTGGTGATTGAAGGCATGAACCACAAGATGATCTTCGACAGTGAAACAGCTATGGCAACCGAGTGATTGGACAGGTGGCTTTGATTCATTTGCTGGCTTAAAGTAAGATCAAAACTTCTTTGGATTTTTCTGTCAGATCAGTAGATAGAATTTTACTTTCTAATTCATTAAATGCTTCATGTAAGTCCCTCTCCTGATGCTGTTTTCTGATTTGTTAAGCTTTTTTGTCCATGAAGCTTTAGCTATGTTTAAATCTGTGGTGATGTTCTCTTAGTTTCTGGAATAGCTGTATAATATGGCTGTTGTACCATGACAGGTTATTCCCATCACTCATAGCTTTCTTTGTCACATGTTGGTTATAAACCTTAAAGAT